>NC_054534.1:77125216-77425216 GCF_017654505.1 Polyodon spathula
TTTCCAGTAGCATTCTCTTTAACTTGTCAGGAGTTTTCCAACTGGAAAGAGTAGCATTGACCAGACGTAACTCAGTTCAGAGAATGCGTTGCAATTGAAAAGTTATGTAGTTCGTAGAAGTGTTCTTGTTGCAATTCTTCTGTACGGCTAGTACATGACCTTAGGCCCAGCTGCTGGCTATGACTTCCGTCCGTTTCGTGGCGCAACGTGGAAACCAAACCTGGTTTCAGACCAAGGCAGTGTCCCATTTACTGTTACAGTCTGTCATAGGGCAAAGAGCTAGGGCGCTGTGATTTCAGCCTTCTCAGAATATGATTTTAGCCAGTCTTCAGACCATAGATTCTCCCATGATTCCAGCACACTTTCCCATTGCTTTCTCCAAGCTTCAGAAACTTTCTTCAGAGCAGTTCAGTTGGGGGGGGAAGAAACTCACCCTCGTGTCTGTGTTTCATCAAAGTCTGCCAAAATGGCCTGTACAGAGATTTTTGTGATAACTCAAAGGAATTTTTACGACTCGGCTTCAAAGCTGCATCTAATTTACTTTGAGCAAGAGATTGGGGGGGAAGAGAAAAAAACATTAATTTGAAACTCTAAAAGAAGTTTAAACAGTGTATATTACATCCAACAATAACCTGATTTGACTGCATTGTCCGCTACTGTGCTATACAAGTGGGGATCCTTGGTACTGTAAATATCAGCTGTGGTATGCGTTGTGGGTGGATCAAATAGACTGAGTGTGTGTGGTTTTTTTACTATTATTATTAGTACAGTCCTAAATATATGCTTTTATGCTTTAAAAGTTTATATATTCTATTTATGTAAATTAAAAAATGCAAACATTAATTTGATGAGCATGTAAAGTGATTAAATGAAAAAAGAAATCACAAGTGTTATGAATACAATTACAGAAAACTAATCTTTGCTGATTACAAAATCTCCACACAGATGTAATACAAATGCATTATTTCAATAGGTTTGTGTCTCAAATAATTGAAAGAATCTCCAGTAATTACATATATTAAACAGATTTTGAAAAACAAACATTTTGCTTGGAAGGAGCATGGCTTTATTCAAAAGGGACAAGAAACCTTGGTAATGGAATTGCCACCGTATTGGAGAGGATGAGGATTCTGTTTCAGCTGGATGAACCACTCAGGTGGCTGGGCACACCAACATCGTAATCAACCTAACAAACACCAACCCCATGCCACCTGAGCCAATAAACCCAAAGGATTTCGATCCGGAGGAAAATCATAGTACACAACCGCGACTAACTAGCAATGAGTTGGCAATCAACTTAACAAACCCAGCCACCTGAACCAATTTAAACCCGGCAGAGCTTTTGCTCTGCCACACACTGGTCTGTTTCAGACGTCAAAGGACCTACTTAGGTCCTAAACTAGTCTCCTGTATAATAAATGTTTGGTTCAAAGAAAGCAACAGTTCAAAGATGCAGTAGAGCAGACACACACCATTAGCAAAAGAAAGGCAACAGTGACCTGTGGGCTTCACTCTGCAGGCAGACACAGGGGCAGTATTTACCAAATAGCACCTCATGTTTCTATATGGAAAGTTTCAAAGTCTCTATTAATAAAAGCAAGGTTAACAAATTCTGAGATCACCGTGATTACATATTAATACTTAAAAAACGACTGTTTAAAGATCTGAAAATGATGATAAGGACCTTAAAGTGTTACTGAACAGGCTTTAGTGATTAAAACACAACACGTGACTTTCCTTAGGTTTCTACTTTGTTGTATTCCTGCAATATCATTTTCAACATAACGGGGATGGTTTTGATAGTTTTATAAACATATCCCTGGTCATTATTCAGTATTGAGCAGTTATTTTAGTTTTACATGGGTTATGCATCAGGTCTTCCCGACAAAATGTTTTCTGAATTCACAGCATTGGAATCCAACCAATTCAATCGGAAACATTTAACTGGTTCCTGACGCCTCTCAAAGTTCAGCATTTTGATTGGTTCATCTGACCTACCTGCTCGCTTCAGTATAAGTTCAGAGGGGAAGGAACAGGTTTATGAATATGCATGACAAACCACATAATGCCAATAAATAAATACATTCTTTTGGTAGGTTTGGGTGGAATAAGAACCACTAATAAAACCATAAATTAGTACACACTAAACAACATGTACAGCAGATTTAACTGCCTAAGGTTTGGTTTTGAGTACAACCATAAATATTCATATGGTTGGAGGTACGCCCCCTTTACATCTTGTATCTTTGCTCTAACTGGGTCTATAAATTATATGTTGTGATTATACCAAAGGTAGAATATCTTTAGCCCCTTTCACACTGGCGTTCATACCCGGGTTCTGGCTACCCGGGTCACAATCCATGCATAGTGTGAAACCACGTACCTGGGTCAAGCATGACAAAATGCATGATGGCCGTTCGTCAGCAGACGAAGTAACAAACAAGCACTCCTGAGTGAAGGTTTCACTTCAGCAAGGAACATTTCTATTATTCTGTTTAGCCATATTTCTGTTAATTGAGGCAAACCATCAGCTAGATTGCAGTATGGATGAGAAAAATTTGCTATAATAAACAACTGGGCTGACAATTCAATCCAGAGGAGCTGAACAGATGAAAGGGGAATTGCGTATTTGCTTCTGTTACTCAGGTCAACCCTGTTTCCTCAAAAAGCAGTGTGACATCACATAGCCGACCCGCATGACACCAGGTTGCGACCCGGGTAGAGCATGCCAGTGTGAAAGGGGCTTTTGAGTGTACGGAGCTTGTCATGAATATTCATAAACCTGTTCCCACCTTTCAGAACCTGTGCAAACTGTCAGTGAGCAGAGCCAATCAAAATGCTGCTTTGGGAGGGGTCAGGAACCAATTAAACAGTTCTGATTGAACAGATTGGATAGAAGCTGCCAATTTTGTGAATTCAAAAGAAATTTTGATGGGAAGACCCGATACAAAACCTATATAAAACAAAAATAACTGTTCAAATCTGAGCAATAAAAGAAACTATTCAAAACAATCAGAAATATTTTGGAAAAGATATTTCAAGAATATATACAACAAAGCAGAAAGCTAGGGAAAGTAATGTGTTGTGTTTTAAACCCTACAGCCTGTTCAGTAACACTTCAAATGGCATTGTTAACATGTCAAACAGATGCATCACTGCATTTCAGTTTGACAGTCTCATTTTGTTCTTATAATTAAAGAAAGGGTAATTCTGTTTTGAGTCTGTTATACATATATTGTGGAAAAGGTTACCAATTCTAAACCAATACATGAATCTTGACCGCTGATGAATACACAGAAACTATTGTCACTCACTACAGATTAGCCAATTATTCTTCATGGTTACAGCCCTAAAAATAAATTGTGGTTCATGTGTAGCTTGATTGTTTCACTCTTTTTATGTCATAAATCCTATCCCTACATATCAAATAATATACTCAAATAATGCAGCTATATTTCAGCAAAATGAACATGCTTTTTAGTACACAAAGGCCGCTGTAATGGGTTGCTCCCATTATCATGCCAATATGAGAGATAGAGAGAGATTATATAATGAATAACAAAGGAGGGCAAAGAGTTTCATAATATGAAAGTAATGTTATTCATGGACTCTGAGTTATCAATGAATATTTTTTATGCAGAACTTTTAAACCTGCCTCAGTACTTGTCAATTGACACAGGAAGAATGTAAATAATTCCTCTGCTTTGTAAATGCATTAGCACTTGGTCCTCCAGTGCTGATGTTTGTTATTATTTCAAGTCAGTTATGTTCATAATGCAGCATTTAAAAAAACACTGGGAACATTATAAGCTGTGCATCCATCTGTCTGTCACACTCTACAGGGTGCATGATAACTTATTTGATTTAGCATCTATCTTCACCAAACCTTTAAGATACACCCCTAGCCCCCTATAGAAATTTTGGATTACATTTAGCTATAATTTGAAACTGTTGGTTTTGTAAAAATGTGTATCACTCCTTACATTTGTGCTTCTATAAAACTCCTGTTGCAACATCTCTTAACTCTGCCTTACTACATGCTGTCAATAAAACACTTCGACCCACCTTCTCAGAACAATTCTCCAAAAAGGACCTATAGCTTTACCCTTATGAGCTCAAGAGGTTAAAACAAGAACACCAGTGATGCTGCTTCCATTCCATTCCTTTCATTTCAATCACACCAATGCAGGAAACTGGACTGCACTGCAAATATGCAGTAGTCTGCATGTGCAAATAGGTTTATTTTCTTGAAGAAACCCTTAAATAAATGTGGGAGTATTTCCAAAAGTTACTGGCTTTAAGCTTTCAAAAACAAACAAACAAACAAACAACAAAAACAGTAAAGCTTTGTTTCCTATAAAATAGAATTTAGAATTATTTTTCAAGCACTGGCATTAACTGCTCCTTATGCAGTAAAGGACAAGCAGCATTTTTGTTATTTTAACAGCTGTTATTATGCCGTTATTTAATATCCTGTGACTATGACCTAACATGGTTATGGATGTATTCTCAGTAATAGTCTGTTTACACGGTTGACATTTGTATTAGAAAGTACTTGCATGAGTTAACTAATTAAAACTAATGGATTGCAAAAATGTAGCTGTTATATGTACCTTTCTGAGTACTGTGTAATTATTCCCTTGGAATGTGCCTGCAAGAGAAGTAACTCATGACCTGTATTTAATTTCTTGTTAATTAATACCTCATGACCTGTAATTAATTTCCTATAATTAATTTTACACGTAATGATTTGGAGGACCACTATATTATTTCAAAGACAGACACTAATATCAAAGCTATATGCATTTATGTTGAAATTTCCATTGGGGGATGGGGAGGGTTGTTCAGAGAAAGAAACTAAAGTCAGTAGAGAACTGCAGTGTAAAAGGGGTATTACACACAAGGCAATACTAAAGCACATTAACCTCTCCCTCAAACAAGCCTGGCTCTTGCTGTGATGCTGTTGTAGATCCCAGGCTGCCAGCCTAAACAAGAGAACAATGTTTTGCAAACAGTCACTGGTGTCCAAGCACAAAAAAAAAAAAAGGAAAATCTTTAAAAGAAAAAAACATGTAAGCTTTGCTGCTAATTGGGATTAAGCATATCCCGCAGGCTGTAGGCATCGCATTAAAACTTCACAAAGAAATACAGAGTGTAACATCAGGAACGTGAATAAATACATTTTATGAATCACATAATTTAGCACGAGAGTCTCCTTTAGTTCTAATTAAATGTGTTGGATGTTACTCTAGGACAGGAGCTGCCAGCAGGATGTTTAGTTAGTCATGGAAATGACAGCTGCTTGGTTAGCAGAGTCTCTTTCATCTTGCCCCTAATTCTGCCTCTATTTTCACTTTTCACTAGCAGAGGAGTTTTTGATCTTTGAAGAAAAATCTTCAAACTAAGGAACTGGACCCCCCCCCCCCCCCCCCCCCGTTATGTTTTTTATGTTAAATTTGATTTACACTTAATTAATTTGAAATAAAGTGGAGGACAGCTATATCTTCATTTCTTACCTATTCAACATTTAAATTGTAAATCCAATATTAAAATGTACAACTTCAAACAGAACAGCTGCCTCTGTAACTGAGTTTGTTTAAAGAGCACCCAATTCCTGTTTCTCTGAACGTTGAATATTTATCATCTAGCGTCTGAGTATGATTTAAATCGCTTTCCTCCACAGCCGGTTTGTGTTACAGGAAGTTCTGAAATAGTTGCCTATTCTTGTATTCATAAATCTAACCAGTTTCATACAACACATTTTTTGTGAGGCAAGTTTTAAAATATTTTCTTCAGAGGATGCTGAATTGAGGTTGACTTTTGTAAACATTGGCACCTTACTGACAGCTTTTGATGCCTATTATGAATACATTTTGCAGAATGGGATTTACAGATGTCAAAGGTTGCAGCCTCCTCCCTCATTTTCTCACCATAACAAGATGCATTGCTCCAACACCACCTAGTGGACACATTGTACACTTCTATAAGAAAATGTGCCCTTTTTAGGTTGGACAGTGTTTGGCAGAATGTATCCTTTCCTTTTCAGCACTGAGGCCCAGATGCAGGTTTGCATGTGTAGCGACTGGCACCCCCAAAATGTGCTAATGGGATCTAGACTTGACTACGCCATCCAAAGTTTAGAGGAACGGAACCTTCCCAATATAGTAAGGGCACGTCACAAATTGCAGAACTATTCCCCCTGCACTGTCCCTTTCAAATGAATGAAAATCAAGGAGATTATTTTCTTCCAAGCAGGATTATTTATTAACAAAGAAAATAAGATAAACAACAACGGATAGCTTCACAAGACAAACAGGCAAGAACTGTTCTTTAGGTTGTCAAAAACAAGGCAGACTGGATTAACGTTCACCACTTAAGGGAGAAGCACATCAAAGCTAAACGGGTGAAACCTCAAACCACACCAGCTATTTTGCCCACCAGGACTCCGGATGAGCACCAATGACACCTGCAGTGCTCAGTGCAATCAAAACAAAGTGAAATAGCTAATGAAACAAAACTCAATACACGCAGGTGAAATAAAGCAAACCAGCCTTAGTATGCAATAGTAAATAAAGAAAGAACAAACCTCCCCAACCCCAAAATAACACACCAGGCCTCAAAGCAGACAGCACCATATTCAATAAATGTGATGCAATCTCCCCACAGTGGCCAGCCCAGCACCAGTCAGCCTTACTTAAAATGGGCCTTGCGTACCAAACAATAAACACAGTAATTAGTCAGTACTGTACCGGTTTTTTAAGATATTGCAGGCTTTAAACGTGCCTCCCTTTGGGTAATAAACAAAATAAAGTATGAAACACAGCAAGTGCAAATGAAACCAAAATGCTAATATAATAAATACAAAAACAAACATAATGTACACAACCCTAACTCATTTATAGTCACTCGTGACACATCCTTACGACTTTTAGAAGTTGCAATCACAGAACCAATGGTTAATTTGGAGCTTGTTCACAGTTCTCTGCTATTACCAGCAAGCTGATTAATATTCAACGAAAGGACAGAACACCTGTTAATGAGCCAAGCTCATTTGCTTAAGTTTTTTGCAACAATTACCATATTTTCCCCATAGACCTTGAAGTTTGTCATATGGCAGAGATGTTTAATGTCTTTATACACAAGGTCATGATGACACTTTTCTCATCTGCTTCTGACAGACTTCTGGTGTCCTCCTGCCTGTCTTCATCCAGAGTCATTAGCACATTCTTTATGAACCTGCTTTGTGCTGGAAAGTTTCTTTTTCCATCTTGTATGGGTCCAAATGTATTCCATGTCCACCTGATGCACCTTTTTACAGCTACTCATATCGATTCTTTGCAGGAAGTCAGTCCAGGCCTCCAGTGGAGTTGTCGTCTGAAGTGGAAATCTCTGTCCTCCCTAACTTAACTTTTGAAGCAAAGATTAGTCAAATAATTTAACCAAAAAACACAATTCTGAAAGCTGATACGATTGCTGGTATCTTTTACTATAAAAATATATCCCTTAGTTAAATTGCAGCTGCTACCTGTAGCAGGGCAGAAGTGTTCATCTTAATGGAGCTTCCTTTTTATTTCATGTGGCTGGCCCCATTAACACCAATTACCTTGTTTGAGGTAATTCTCACATGTATTTTTGGCAGGTTGGGGATTAATCCCATCCTGCCAACCACCACCTACCATAATCTATCCCCTATATATATATATATATATATATATATATATATATATATATATATATATATATATAACTGAATTACAAATGGTACATTGAAATTTCGTTCTGTTCGATATTTTATTTTAAAACACTTAAACTCAAAATCAATTATTGTAAGGTGACATTGGTTTTATGTTGGGAAATATTTTTAAGAAAAATAAAAAACTGAAATATCTTGCTTGCATAAGTATTCAACCCCCACACATTAATATTTGGTAGAGCCACCTTTCGCTGCAATAACAGCTTTAAGTCTTTTGGGGTAAGTATGTACCAGCTTTGCACACAGTGTCGGAGTGATTTTGGCCCATTCTTCTTGGCAGATTTGCTCCAGGTTGTTCAGGTTGGTTGGACGACGCTTGTGGACCACAATTTTCAAATAGTGCCACAGATTCTCAATGGGATTGAGATCAGGACTTTGACTGGGCCACTGTAGGACATTCACCTTTTTGTTCTTGAGCCACTCCAATGTTGCTTTGGCCTTGTGCTTGGGATCATTGTCCTGCTGAAAGGTGAATTTCCTCCCAAGCTTCAGTTTTTTAGCGGACTGAAGCAGATTCTCTTGCAGTATTTTCCTGTATTTTGCTCCATCCATTCTTCCTTCAATTGTAACAAGATGCCCAGTCCCTGCTCATGAGAAGCATCCCAACAGCATGATGCTGCCACCACCATACTTCACTGTAGGGATGATGTGTCTTGAGGCATGGGCAGTGTTAGGTTTGCGCCACACATAGCGCTTTGAGTTTTGGCCAAAAAGCTCTATCTTGGTCTCATCTGACCACAAAACCTTTTCCCACATCGCAGCTGGGTCACTCATGCTTTCTGGCAAACTCCAGACGTGCTTTCAGATGGTACTTTTTGAGTAATGGCTTCTTTCTTGCCACCCTCCCATACAGGCCAGTGTTATGCAGAGCTCTTGATATGGTTGACTGGTGCACCATTACTCCACTTCCAGCCACTGAACTCTGTAGCTCCTTCAAAGTGATTGTTGGCGTCTCTGTGGCTTCTTTCACAAGTCTCCTTGTTTGAACGCTGAGTTTTGAGGGACGGCCTTTTCTTGGCAGTGCCTGGGTGGTGTGATGCAGCTTTCACTTCCTGATTATTGATCCAACTGTGCTCACTGGGATATCCAAACACTTGGATATTATTTTGTACCCTTTCCCTAATCTATGCATTTGTATTACTTTATCTCTAACTTCTGTAGAATGCTCTTTGGTCTTCATTTTCCTTCAGATTCACAGCCTTACCAATGATCCTTCAACAGTGGGGTTTTTATCCAGAAAATGTGACAGCAACTTTAATGGTTCACAGGTGGAGGCCAATGGTAAGGTAATTATGTCCTCGTTAGGGCAATTTCTTTCATCGGTGCAGACTGGGAGCTTCCACAGCACAGGGGTTGAATACTTATGCAAGCAAGATATTTCAGTTTTTTATTTTTCTTAAAAATATTTCCCAACATAAAACCAATGTCACTTTACAATAACTGATTCTGAGATTTCAATGTACCATTTGTAATTCGGTAATATTGATAGAATTGGTCAGGGGTCTGAATACTTTTGCAAGCCAATGTATATATATGGATATCAACTTGTGATATGGTTGGTAGAGAAATTAACAAAACACAGTTTTCTTTAAATGGTCAAGTTCTCTTTATTTTAACATAGCAAAAATTGGTGTATTTAAATAATTTTTTCAGGTATGGGATAAGTTTACAATACATACTGCTGACCTTTCTTGGTTACAATGAGTGCCTCTTGATTAAAATCTAGTATGCTAATATTTTTTAACAAGTGATTATTACCTAGGCAACTGCCCAAACTTCCCAATCGGAAGTATCCTTCCAAACAAGGCTTTCCCAATAAACAGGTGTTCTCAATTTATACAAATAAAAATCAGGGTGTGTCCACCAGAGGAAACCCGAATTTAACAATTTTTCTGCCAAACTGTCCACACTTTCCCCCTGGAAAATAAAATCAGCTACCATGCGGATTAAAAGTTTCAGATTCTGCCAACACCTCTTGAATTAGTCTTGGACTAAACTGCATCTAAACCTGAGACATTTCTTTTGACAAACAGAACGGAGCAATCTATTTGGATTAGAGCGGTTACCTTTACCGTTCCAACTGCTCTTTCGAGGAACTGGTTCTGGTGAACAATCTACTGCAGACGAATAATTATCGCCAACTAACTGAGCTTGCAAGTCCAGCTCCGAAACTGCTGTGGGAAACTCAGGGGTAGGAGGGTTTCACATAATCTAAGGTTACTCCTATGAACCCTTTTTGTCCCACCCCCACCTCCTACCAGCTTACAGGTGGTCCCCATTATATCAGTTATCTCGTAAACTCTGGGGTCCCAAGCATCCTGGATCTTACACCTACCTAAAGATCAGTTTCTAAGATAAACCAATTGTCCAGTTATTTATGGCAGTGCCAATATGTCTAGCTTACTGTACCCCCTCTGCTCCAATAACCTTTTCTGGTGCTCTCCAACCCTAACATATGCCTCCTTTAACTGCTGTCTAAGGGTTGTCACCCAGTCATGTACCCCATCTCGAATGGACTCCTCTTTTCTGCCCAATAGAAAGCCTCTTTTATTTGAAAGAAAGACTGGAATTCAACCTATCTTATGTAATTTCCTCCTCAATAATCCCCTACCCCCCTCAATGAACTGATTCCTCCACATCAATTTTTCATTAGGAAACACACATCCTTGTTTACTACAAATAGATTGAGCTAGCTGATTTAGCGCATGTGAATATTCCCTCAGAGATTCCTTTTCCTCTTGCTTTCTTTCATAAAATGCAGCTAACAACTGTGACAGAGGTCTACGTTCCCCAAAAACATCCTTTAAAACTTCTAACAACACAGTCGGATTTATCTGAACACCAGAGGTTCGTAATCGAGCCTCATCAAAAGGCACCTGTCCATCCAATGCAGAATCCATGGTTAAGCAGGGGGTAAGACCCGATTACAGTTCTACAAGAGGCAGTCCCAGTCCCAAGTTCAAACTTCTTGTCCCATGCTGTCCCTTCTCAGTGTCCCTCTGGTTTGGTTTGAAATTCTCCCCTGCATTTGTCTGGTCAAGTCCACCAAGCAAATCTGGGATGCAAGACGCAACAGATGAAAAAAAACTCAACTCAACTCAAAACTTTATTTAGGCACACTACGATTTGACTGGAGAAAGATAAAGTTGTTTTTTTTGGAGTTCACAAACTTTTTTTAGATTGGTAGTGACCTTTTCACGTCTTTGTTTGTTTAATTCTTACGCTTTTTGCTGCATTACAGTCCTTCATTAATTATTTTCTTTATTTTAAGTTCCCAGGGCATCTTGTTAATGACACATGTGCAATACACAAAGCTTAAGTGTATTTTTATTTGTTGCTGTTCTTTTTCTATGTTTCTTAAACGCAACTGTTCATTTTAAGTTACTTTTTTACTTTTAACAGTACTCACACATCTTTGGTCACCATCACAACTTTTTGCAAGAAACTGGGGTTCCCATATTCTGCTGGTGTTAATACAGCACCTCTCTGCACTTACAGGCATTTTTATTCAATCTAATTGTTACAGTCCTTCTCGCACTTCAGTTTATTAAAACATGCGGTATGTGTTTTTTTTTTATTTTTATACAGACCGATGGCATGTCGCATTCATAAATATTGGTACTTGCTTTTAAAGGGAGATGCTGCATATTTGTGCCTAACCCCTTATAATAATATATATTTTTTATTTTGTTTTTGCATTTGTAACCATCTTAGTTGCAATCTGGAGCATTGCATCATAATTTCTCATTTCTCTGTGATTCAGTGGTACAAACAAATTAATACATTACGATGGTGTGACCAAGGGAGCATTGTTTTTTTGAGGAATCGTATTGTCATGATAGAACTGTCGGTGTGTTCCAGTGGCAAGCCTGTTACACAACAGTAAAGGTACATGTACCACAGGTTGAAAACCACTGTTCTAAATCACTGCGCTGCCTCACAGAATGTAAAGTATCAGATGGTTGCCTTCTTGCTTTTACAGTTACAGATGTACAGCTGTAACTATGAAACTGAGTGACCATTTACATGCAAATAATCCCAAAGTAGTAAGTGGACATGCCAATTTAGATGAAGAACAATTAAATGAACTGGAAGATAGCAACAATAACAAAAAATACCCCCAAAAAGTAAAATAAATAAATCAGTGTCTTTATACTCAGTCACTCAGTTAACACCCCGAATTGAAACATGACTGAAATCCGAGACATTGTTGTGTTTCTTCTTATTCCTCCCATCTGTTCTGCTCAAACAGTGTGTTTGCACTGCACTGTCTGGTGTATCTTTTCAATGGCAATGTACATAGTATCAAAAATACTGATGTACTTTCTTTTGCATGTTGCAATATAATGAATGTACTCAGCTTAACTTAGTGTTTAGTTCAAAGTTATAAATTGGCGTAAGGATATTTAATAAATAAACAAATAAATAAATAAATAAATAAATAAATAATCTTTGCCCTAAACATTATTTATGCTTTTTTTTCTTAAAATTCAGTGACCTGGATTATAAATGCAATAAGGCCCTTCATATATATATATATATATATATCTATAGGGCTGCTTCGATTAACAGATTAATCAGGTCAATTAATGATTTTTTACAATAATCGAGTAGAATTATTAATTTGTTTTCATGTTATAAAATGTCACATATCCACCCTGACTGCTTACCAGCCCTGATCAGAGTTTCATCAACATCAGTCATGTGGACAGCGCCAATGCAAAAGGCTACAGCAAGTGTGTTTAATTTAAAAAAAAGAAAAAGAGAGATGTCTCTTTTCAGTGCTGGAAAGGGCTTTAATAGGAATAAAATAGCACACCATTTCAGAATTGGTAAGCGTGCTGCTGTGACAGATATAATAATATCAACAATAACAGTAATAATACTTTTATAATATCCACCCATATAGAGTTGTTTAGGAAAACAACTTGCTGAGGGAGATGAGAGGCATATATGAAGTTTACAAAAAAAAAATTATAATAATTTCACTCTTTCAGAAGCATGCATGAGGAACAACAGCAAAGACACAGCGGTTGAGATTGAGACTGCTCTTGCGGAGGCAATGGTGGAGTTTCCATGGGTGTTTTTTTTTAACTGGAGACATTTATTGGGGAAAATGTCTTGCGTAAAATGCTGTTTTGGGTTTCCATTAGCTCAGTTTATTTTACTCGAGTAAACCGGGCTTTTCACCTGATGTCATGCAAATGAATGGGAAAGGTGGGGGTTGCTGTTTTTGAAGATTACTAGTGAAATTTTGAAATGAAAATGTGATTTCCATGTGCAGATAACCGGTACACAAGTGAATCTAAGCTGCTGTAATAAAACAAAGTACCTTGTGGCTAGTTGGTTAATAATGTGTTTCACTGCTCTTGCCCACATTGTTTTAAATGTCATTGGTGGGGTGGCGTGTCACTAATATTGAGTTTGGTTTCAATTAATTTATCTTACGACTCATTCATAAAAAATTAACTGGGAAGTATAAAATTAAACTGATCAACAAAGGTATTGCAGTTCACCATGGCTGCAAACCGGCAGATTGTAAAGCTCCGTGCCACACATCTTCCACATATGCTCCCAAGGCTATCTGGATTGGGAACAGTGGATATTTTACTGTTGTTTCGGGAGCGTGAATTTCCAAACATCCTCTACCAGGAAATCCTTATGCATTGTTATCTAATGCCAATGGCTAGCGAAAGGATGGTTTGGACACACACTCGTCTATCTTGCTGGTGGGAAGAGGTTGTGCTGCATGACTCTTTCCGATCTGAAGTCTTTTAGCATCACCAGGGCAACATTCTGCATTATAGTGGAACTGGAAAATGAAGATATGCACCCAAAAAGGAATTACGTACGGCCTCCGGTGCCAGTGGAAAAAAGAGTGGCGATTGCTCTGTATAGTCTGGCATCCTCAACTGAGTACAGGGTTAGGGTTACTCAGCTGAGTACAGGGTAGTTGGCAATGTGTTTTGGGTGCGTAAAACCACAGTTCATCGCTGTATTTACAAGCTTGTCAACTCCCATGTTCAGAGGCAATGCAACACGTACATAACTACAGTATACCTGATGTAACTCAAGCACAAAGCATTACTCTGGCACCCCTGTGCTCATTCCTGCAATTTTTTTAATTTGTCCTGAGCTTGTGGGACTGTGTATTCTATTCCTATTTCTGAGAGGACATCAACCACTTGTTGATACATATGCTTATTACGCGGTTTCAGGCGATCGAGCTGGCTGAACAAATCGAAGTCACTGACTATACTTATTAATGCCTAGGTTTCCTCCTCTCTCCAGCAATTGAGTTATCACACAATCACATCACAACGTTGTCACAACCACAATAAAACGTCACAACGTTGCAGCAAGGTAGAATTGATACCTGGGTACTTAACTTTGCTCAATGATGCTCGTAGAGACGAGGTTAGTTGCACACTCAAAAATCTCTTCTTCTTTTAGACTTTTCCGCTAACAATTATATGCATCAGACTCCTCTTAAATTTGTTTTAAAAACTTTTTTTTATTATTTATTAAAACAAAATACGAAACAAACACAATGCGTTTCAACACATAGTGTGTCTTCGTCAGATTTAAAATATACCATATGGTCAATTTGTACGGCTAAAAAGAACGTGTAGCGATATGTCTGACTTTAAAATGAAAGCTAAGTAAAACTTTTGATCTAGAGATTACAAAAAGAAATTAATTGATACCGCTAGTAGAATGAAAATTAAAGAACGCAGTGAGCCTGTCGAAACTATAAAGATTAATAATTCGACTACACAAAAAAGATTGACTTTTGTCAATGACAGAGCCGTAACTAGGGGTGGGCGAGTGGGGGAAGAAAATTACTTAAATGAATTGCCACTCGAGTAATAATTTTGTTCTGCGGTTCTCAATGTTTTCACCTGTCAACTGTCAGCATCTCCGTTAGCATAGTTTGACTATCGTATGTGCTTCTGCGCTAAAAAAGGAAATGTATGAGGTGCCGTTTCGGACAAAAGTCTGCCACATACGACAAGTTAAGGGTCAGGTTTGTCACATACGATGCAGAGGGAATCAGGTTGTGCTGCGCAGAGAGAATCAGGTTATACTGCGCACAGGGAATCAGGCTATACTGGGCACAGGGAATTAGGCTATACTGGGCACAGGGAATCAGGCTATACTGGGCACAAGGAATCAGGCTATACTGGGCACAGGGAATCAGGCTATACTGCTCAGAGGGAATCAGTCTATACTGGGCACAGGGAATCAGGCTATACTGGGAGAGGGAATCAGTATATGTGCCGTATGTGACTGACTTTTGTCCAAAATGGCGCCAGCGCAGCATAGCCTGATTCCCTCTGCACAGAAACCAGACTCTTCACGCAGCACATAGGAATACACCGTGTGACAAATTTTTTATTTATTTTTGTTCCTGGGTAGTAAGTGTTATTTCCTAATTGCTTATGCCTCAAAAGTATAGAAAATGGCTATTATTCCCCACAAACTTTGCTTTTGTGACCAGGACACTGATATTTCAAAATATCACTATTTCCAATGGGAAAACGGGCAAATGTGTGTCTTTTCGTTCACATAAAGTCAGAAAAAAACAACATATGAATCCAAATTAACATGTATTTACACTAAAGTAATACAAAAATGACTACAAAAGATTTAGAAGTGAGTAGTTTTTCGAGATTTACGATTATACTGTTTTTACAGTATTTGGATTCATATGTTGTTTTTTCTGACTTTATGTGAACGAAAAGACACACATTTGCTCGTCTTCCCACTGGAAATAGTGATATTTTGAAATATCACTGTCCTGGTCACAAAAGCAAAGTTTGTGGGGAATAATAGCCATTTTCTATACTTTTGAGGCATAAGCAATTAGGAAATAACACTTACTACCCATGAACAAAAATGGTGTTACATAGTGATATCCACTAAAAAGTGTCCTGAGGTTATCAGATGATTTTTAATGGTTAGGGTTAGGTTTTATGGCTGGGATTGCTTAAGGTTAGGGTTGGGGTTGGGTTAGGGTCAGGATGGGTTGATTTCTGCAGCCTTCAGGAGCAGCACTACTATAAATGTAATGAAATGTAAAGGCTTGTCGTAGATGTATTAAGCACCTACGTAATAAAGGTAATAAAGGTAATAAAGGTAAACCAAAAACATTAAGATAGGAAAGACAACAAGTAAGAAATGAATTAATAAGGAAATACGATTGCCTGCCCCGGACGCTAAAATGCCTAGTTACGGCTTTGTTCACTGAGTATAACTGTATCCCCAATGACATTAAAAGAATAATTTCAATCCATATCTCCTAAAAATGTTGAATGTTTTAAAAATGAGAGAATTAATCTTTGTATGCCAACTTGAATCTTAAGTTGGCAGGGGTTGAGAATTGTTTTCCAATGTCTTCCAATTTTTATAACTGTTTAAGTTAACTAAGTAAAATGATATGTAATGTATAGCAGAATATACAGCTGTATAAGTGTTAATATATCAGTGTTTGAGTTTAATTATTGCATAATTACACTATGTATGGATTAAAATTTGATTCTAAAACCATGTTTGATTAATGAATGCTATGATAGGTGAATAGTGTCATCTGTAAATTAAAATAATGCCACACGTGCTGCCGTCAGTCTTACAGACCTGTCAACTGTCCCATATTGCCCGGGAGTGCCCTAATTACTCAATTAGTACAATTACACACTTCAATTAATTTATTACAATATTTCAATCAATAATAGTGATTCAATTAGTTTCCGAGTTAGTGTACAATACTTGGGCCGATAAAGAGGAAAAAAGACAAACAAGTTATAAAAATAGGTTAAAATCGAGTTCCTCATTCAAGCTCTTAAGTCGCAGTTTAGCCAGTTTAATTATAGATCCAAAAATATTCCCTTCACAATAGTCTTTTTTATAAATTACTGCCCCAGTAAGGGAGCGTGGTCTAAAGTCATTATTTTTATTTTTATTTTTTTAAATAAATTTAGTTGTTGCCAATTATTTTTGTTATTTAAAAAGCCCAATTATTATTTAAGCTCAGCTCACTGCTGCCACCCCTGCGCTGACTCGGGAGCGGTGAAGATGAACACACGCTATCCTCCGAGGCATGTGCTGTCAGCCGCCTGCTTCTTTACACACTGCAGATTCTCCATGCAGCCACCCAGGAGCTTCGGAGCATAGGAGAACAACGCAGCTCCCGGGCAGCTAATATGCAAGCCCACAGGCACCCGGCCAGACTACAGGGGTCGCTGGTGCGCAGTGAGAAGCACCAGAACTTTACATGCACCATCCTTGATTTTGACTACACACGTTAATATTGTTCAATGTGCACATTCTTATATGGCTAAGTACAGTAAGCGATGTTTGAAATTCTAATACATTTATAACATATTTTCTGACATTTACAAAGTGTGGCACTTACCTGCATTTGTTTGAATACATACATATTATTATAGTTGTAAGGTTGTAGCCTACACTTAATACAGTCTTCTTTTATATATATATATATATACACACACACATACACACACACACTGTAGGTCATGTGCTGTAGTGGTTTCACAATGTTTGATTGTTTCCCTAAGGATATCTTAAACAATGTAGAAGCAATCTACATAGACTGCTGTTTAAGCATCATGATGGAGAATGCTGTATGCTATTGTAATTAATACGGGTAAATTGACTTTGAGGGGCTAGAGAGAGAGTAAAGAAATAAGCTATTCTAGAATACAAGACAGATCATTTACAGTATTGCATTACTTCATATATATGATGAAGTAATGGAATACTGTAAATGATCTGTCTGATATATATATTTAGCTCAAAGAGTCAGCTGCCCATTATATATATATTTTTTTTTATATAATGAGAAAAAGCAGGTTGCGTAGAGAATTATACCCTGATGCCCTGCTTGTACAGTATTTGTTAGCCTATTTGTTTTTCTATGGGTCTCTCGCTATATTACGAAGCCCGATATAGCAGATTTATATTGGACCATGTGACAGGCTGGCGAGTGGATTGAGGCTCAGAGACAGATTAAAGGCAAAAAAAATAAATTTTATTAAATAAAATAATCAAATAAACAGGCACAAGGGCCAACAGGAAAGAGGTTCAAACAAAATAAGTGAACTTACGAAAGTAAAAGGTCAGGTTCCAAGGTTTTAAACAAGATATTCCTTTCTTTTAAAAAACACAAAACTCTAAACACAAAAACAAACTCCAAACAAAAGAACACACCCCAAACAGAACACACACACACAACTCACTGCCAGCCAGGGCCTCTCCCCTGGCTTTTATCCCCTGTGGCTGGAGCCCAATTAATCAGTTATCCCCCCCGCCTTGTGCCTAGCACACATGGTCCCAACGACCACCTCCCCCCTCAAGTCCCAAAGTCCTTTGTCTGGTTCTGGGATGGGGAGAAGTCCGTGGTCCATGGGGGCAGCCAAGGTGGAATATCCAATTTCCCATCTGGCGTGACCGCGCTCCCTCTTATGGCGGAGGCGGGAACGGCGGACCGGCTCCCTCTAGTGGCGGAGGCAGGAACGGTGGCCCGGCTCCCTCTGGATCCCTTGGCGATGCAAGACCCCCTGGCCCCTCTGGCGACGCTGGACCCTCCGGCTCTCGAGACGGTCGCTCCATCCTCTCTAACTCTTGGGATGGCAGCACCTTCCCCCTGGGCGAAGGCAGGCCAATAGCGACCCCAGGCGATGGTGGACCAGCATCCTTAGGAGAAAGCACACTGAGAGTCTCTCTAGGCGATGTGGGTAGACAGGAAACCCCTGGCGATGCAGGTAGATAGGTAACCCCGGGCGATGCGGAGCAGTTGGCCTCCCCTGGCGATGCGGAAAGTGGGGGGAGAGACAGCGCCCGCTGTTCCCCCTCTGCTGAAGGTGAAGGGAGACACAGCACCCGCTGTTCTCCCTCTACTGGCGGTGGAGGGAGAAACAGCTCCGGCTGTTCCCCCTCTATTGAAGGTGGAGGGAGAGACAGCTCTGGCTGTTCTTTCCCTGCTGGTCCCTTCAGCCCTGGGCCTGTGGACTTCCCCTTCTTGGGCCGTGGACGCACCGGCTCCTCCCGCTCGGGCCGTGGATGCAAAGGCTCCCCCTCTCCGGGCTCTGGGAGCGGCGGCTCCCCCTCTCTGGGTGACGGCGGAGCCCCCACCCACCTTTTTGCAAGGTGTGGGGTCTCCCCCATGTCTATCGCCAGGTACGCCAGGACCATAATGAAGATTTCCTGGAGGGACCCCGGGTAATGGTCTCCCTCCCATCTCGATGCCACAGCATGTTGATGCGACGGGAAGGTCATGGGAGAGGTCCGCTTCGGGGTGCACCAACCACTCCCAGATCTCCCGTGATGGTGGGATGGCTGCCGAGGATGGGGTTGGTGGTTGCTCCTGGTCTGGGTTGTGGGGGCATCCTGCCCAGTTGTGACCATCTTCCTCACAATGCCCACACCAGTTAGCAATTGGCCCATCCGGACATGACCACCACCAGTGGTCATCCTTCCCGCACCAGGTGCACCACGGAAACCAGCTCGCTGGGTCCTCCCACAGGGTTTGGGTTGGTGATGGTGGCTGCTGCTGCTTCTGCTATTGCTTCTGCTGCTGCTGCCTCCGCTGCCTCTGCCTTTTGCCCATCCTTCTCTCCAAAAAAAAGTACAAAAGAATCTCCAAAAATTAAAAAAAAATAAAAAAAAATTCAAAAATTCCCCCAAAAAGAAAATTCCAGAAAACAAACAAAAAATACAGCTCTGAGCCTCTAGGTGGCGCTATCCCATTTCTGACACCAAGTGTGACAGGCTGGCAAGTGGATTGAGGCTCAGAGACAGATTAAAGGCAAAAAAAAAATAAAGTTATTTTATTAAATAAAATAATCAAATAAACAGGCACAAGGGCCAACAGGAAAGAGGTTCAGACAAAATAAGTGAACTTACAAAAGTAAAAGGTCAGGTTCCAAGGCTTTAAACAAGATATTCCTTTCTTTTAAAAACACAAAACTCTCTAACACAAAAACAAACTCCAAACAAAAGAACACAACGCCAAACAAAAGAACACAACTCCAAACAAAAGAACACACCCCTAAACAGAAAACACACACACTACTCACTGCCAGCCTGGGCGTCTCCCCTGGCTTTTATCCCCTGTGGCTGGAGCCCAATTAATCAATAATTATTCAATTAGAGCTCCAACCACAATCTCACATGTTTTTCTGGCAGGGAGGATTTTAACCCCCTCCCTGCCAGTTCCAAACATAGTCATATAGACAGGGATTTCCCCGTCACAGACCTCAACATCCGAGATATATCGAGGGTGTGTGTGTGTATTTATATATATATATAATTTTTTTTACTGTAAATATGTGTCAAGTGGGAAGGTAAAGTTGGTTGCCGATTGCAAATACAAAATGCAAATATAGTCACATTTAATTCAAATGTAGTTAATCTCTTAATAGATAGTTTACTCTTTGAGTGCTCTTTGACCTGGAAGGCCTTGTTCCATCATTGCACATACACATACTATTATGCTGTAAATATGTTTGAAGGGTGGCTAAAAGTAAAGATTGAGGTTACTGGTCTGATAATCATTAACTGCTTTGTTGGACAGAACTTGGGATTTCCTACTGCACAAGCTAAAAAAGCAACAGGCAACCAACTTTGCATCCATAGTTTATTCATTAATACAATTAAATACACACTACTGTTATCTACCGAACACATTTTAAAATAGTCTGAGTGTAAACATGTAATTTCTACATCAGTTATTTTAATGTCAACATAATAAAACAAAAATCATGTTGGATTATTGCAGACTTTGCCTTGAAGACAAACAGACCAAGTACCACAAAGATGGTTCAGGTCACATATGCAGAGTGAAAAACTACAGCTTTCAGACACAAACCCAGGTTGGTAAAACTACTCCTGGGCAAAAACAGACACTTTTGAAGTTTGGCAACAAGTTTGGCAACAATCTTTCAGCCCAGCAGTGTCACAATATGAACTCAATAGAGACTTTGCTGTATATGGACTTCAAAATTGCAAACATAAATGAAAATTGGGATTACAGAATTGTTATTATATCCTGTAAAGTACTGACCAAACAAACTGGTGAAGCAGTGCTCAACGTGTTTGTGCAGAACTTGATGATTTCTTTTCTGATAAAGATGTTGACTTGTTCTCTAGCATGAGAACATGAACAAAGCCGGACGTTTACTGCATGTGAAGGAATATACCCACTGTGCTGCACATGACTTGCACTTACTATTGCTGAGTGATGGCATTTCCAAAGTAGAAGAAATATCTCTGCTGTTGGACAGGCACAAGGTAGTTGTGAATCTTCTGCACTTCAGATGCTGCATGTTAGAAGAAGAAATCTCACACTCACGATCATGAAACTACTGAAGCTGAGGCCAGTACACATGAGCAGCATCCCCACAACACACTCAATGCAAGTGTCAGATGGAATTCGACACGTAACATGGTTGAAAGTATTTTGGACTGTGGTAAAGATGACCTCACTGGCCAAGCTGTTGTAATCAGGAAGAGACTCAGATGTAGAGAATGCAGGTTTATAGGCGTTGGTGCACACGTTTAATTATAAAAAAACAAAAATAACATGGACAGAAATTCTAAACAAAACACAGTTAACAAACCAAAAGGCACAAGGGCCAAAACAAAATGTTATTCAAAACACTTATGAACATAAACAAACATGGATGCAAATACAGTATAGCACAGAACACAAAAAACATACCTTCACCAACATTAGTTCTCCCTGTCACTAATTATGTCACCACCCATGATCACCTTGTTTATACACCTGTGGCTGGAGCCTTAATTATTTAAGCATTTATTCAGTTGACGGCTCCAGCCGCATTCCCATATGTGTTTGCAGGGAGGATTTTAACTCCATCCCTGCAACCCAATACTTCCAACAAATACTTACCATGCCTGGGTAGGGCTCTTGTTCTGCCACACTGTCACATACCTCCCCTTATGTGCGCATGTGGCAAAGTGCCCTGCTCCTGGGCTATTTATTTGTGTTGTATGTTGCATGTAGTGTGTTAATGTTGGTGTATTGTAGTTGGTACACGGAATATAATATGGCTTATGAACACGAGTATTTACAGTTTTTTACAATTGCTTTGACTCATTTTTCAATACAGCGTTCTAATGTACGTAACTCTTAACACAAGAAGCTGAACTGCTCATTTTGGGGTCAAAAACCCACGTAGTGTGCAAAATAAATACTACTGTGTCAAATGAGATAAATACATCATGCAAAAGCAAACCGTAGCACCAAAACATCAGATGCTTAAATAAAACACCTATTAGCAAATAATGCTGTCAAATACAAAATAATTCAAATTAAAACAAAGTCTATAAGTGTCATTTGCTCATATTCAAATGGTCAACATTACAATGAGCAAAATTATAGCAACCTACAGAATAAAACATATTCTAAATAATGTTTAGAATTCAGGGATATTCTACACAACTGCATCAAATATCATGTAGCAGTCCAAAGATGACCAAAACCCAAACTACTGATCAAAATCCTGTATATCATTGCAAAATGAATGCAGTCGGAGTCAACCATGCAGCAATAAAGACACCAAAAGCAAATAATGTGTCCAAAACATCAGAAACTTTGTTTAAACATTTTCTTTTTAATCTTTGAAATACAATAACATAAATGAGACTTACAGTAAAAATTACGAATACTACAGTAATAGAAAGCTCAGAGCTTTATATAATGATTAAATAATTATCAATTAAGCTGTCTTGCATTCTCACATGGAGAAAGCGATTTGCAATTATGACCCCCAGTTGTTACCAGGTGATCAAATAGATAAGAACTCTACCAGATAAGTGTTAGCATTTGACATAAGTCCTAATGGTAGACGGGGCAACTTTATGATTAGAAGAGGTAATTTACAGTTATGCAAGTTGTATGTTAGCATCAAATGTGTCTAAGTGGTTGCAATTAACCATTCAGTTTATCATTATGTGTTATGAGTTGTGCACATTGAGTCGCTGTATTGAAAAATGAATCAAAGCAATCATAAAAATCTGTAAAATGTATATTTGTATTTAGGCACTAGAATTGCACAGCACTTCACGTGCAGGTAAAATGTAATAATATGTGAGCACGGGAAATTGCACTAACTTAATTCACGTGCAGTTGTACCGAGACTTCAACTGAATGACTGATTAGCAATTGAGTCTTGGTACAGCCATGCATAAAAACAGCATGTTTTCACTCACTCAGGGTTTGGTGAGTGGAGAATGGGTGTGGAGAGGAGAGAATTAAAAACTGTTAATAACTGTTTTGACTCACATGTTTTGTTTGTCTGTTTATTTTGGCATCAGGTGCCATGTGCTGTTTTTGTTTAAATCTTTTATTTTTTTCATGAAAACACTGAGCGCAGCCATTGTGTCACAGTACTGGCTACTTGTGTGATTTTTTCTGTTCAGAGCACAGTACATATGGACGCCATTGGCCACTTGGACCTCTTAAAATCTCAAAAGTCACAGGGGTGATCCTGGGGCAAAAATGGTGGCCTCCAAGAGCCCAGATGCCAGGCTAGCTCCTCCAGATGGTGAAATCCTGGCAGTGGAAATGCTGCCCTTGACAACACTGAAATGCTGTCAGCAGAAATGCTGACAGTGCCCAGGCTGGCAGCGGTAAGGCTTACCTCAGTGTAGGACAGTCTGAGGCCTCCTCACCTCTCCTCCCTTCTCTCTAGCTGGTGGATCCCTTCTCTTGGGCTCCAGCCCCAGAATTTCCAGCAGGGCAACTGCTGCTGCTAGACACAAAAAATTGAAAATAAAATAATTAAACAAAAACAATGCTCACAGAGCAAAATAAAAATTTGAATCAAAACAAGTCTTGAACACAAACAAAATATAATACCTCCATCAAACAAGTACCATGCTGGTGCTTCCAGCACACATAGCAATTCTTACCTTTTTACTTTTGTTTATTGTTTTTATTTCTTTACCTCACTCTCTCGTTCTCCACTCTGAACACCCACCCAAACCAACAAAAGCTGCAGGTTTTTATACATGTGACCATTTCCAGATTAGCAATAAATTAATCAATCCGGAGATGGTCACATTCTACATTAGTTTTTATTTTGTGTGGCTGACCATCAATAATCACTGTCTGCCAACCATGCATTCTCACTAGCTGTCTGGCAGAGATGAGCTGCTAACACCACCTCTACCAAACCACATTTAAACTATACATCAATAAACACTGTACAATCAGCATTGTTTTCACCCGACACAATACATTTATTTACAAGCTGGGCTTTGCCCTGCCCCACTAATTATATTTATTAATCTCTGAGAACAATCTGTTATGCACATATTGACGCTATGGAGGATAAGATGGCAGAAATCGTCACTGTAACATCAGACTGGTGGAGCTCCTGAAGAGGCTGAAGGTGATGACCCCATCCACTTTCTTCAGCAGAAAATTCCACATTGGTATCCAACCCGGAAGTCCTCCGTTGACCACCCTTTTCTGGAGTTGAATAGAGTACATCACGTATGGTGGGCCTCGGGATTCCAATAAACCATGAGCCATGATATTTCAATGCTTTTGTTATACTGATCGACAACGACTCCTCCAGGCTGCTCGAAAATATGCGGGCAAAAGCTCTCTTTATGTGGATCCCTCTGCTGTCACCGCAGTGAAGAGGAGGATCTTTGTTAAAATGAGAGTGAAGCTTCGCTCCTAGGGAGTGGACAATTTCTTGGTATATCCAGCTGTTTTGAAGATTAATCTTCAAATTAATTAAGAGGTCCATTTTTTCTTTGCTCAGTGTTTTCAGGATACGATGGGGGCTATTGATTCCTCTGTGCACTGGGCCCTGTGCTCCATATCTCTTAGCCCAGATCGTCAGTATTGATGGACTAACTTTGCTTCGGATTACTATTTTTTGTACCTTCACATTATGCAAGTGGAAACATTTTGCTCCTTTTATGATTGACAATGACTAATCAGGTTTTCACATTTCCACTTGCTGTTTCTTGACATTAATCTACTCATTATACCATTATTCATTTCTGTGACGTTGATGTTATAGTTGGTGACACTGTACTCTAATTAATTACCTAAACATTGAATACATGGGCTACTAGATTATATGCATGCTGTGTATGGTTGTTCAATTTGAGGTTCATTTTTCCAATTTGAGAGGTGGTTTGGCTCACAGCAAGTCCCCTCAGGGTAATATGGTTCATATTGACAATTGTTAGATTGGTTGGGGGATGGGGACGGAGGCTGGGGAGATAGAAGTAGTGAAGAGGACGCTGGGATTTGGAGATTGGGGAGTAGGTAGGGAGTGGAATCTGCAAGCGAGAGGGAGTACAGATGTTAATTATGGCTTGAGCTTTCTGATATGTAGTGTGCTCCCGCTGGCGCTCTTCTTTATCACCGTAAATTTTTGTAACCATGTTCTCATTTTATTCTGCTGTGTTTTTGTTATTACTATGCTGCTGTCCTACAGGATATTGCTACATGTGCCAAGTCGGGAATCTTTCTCCATGTCACATTTTTTTGCTGAGTGCTACGTCTTTTTCTCATTTATTCTCCCTGATTTTTATCTCTATATTTGACACGGGCAGTGTTGTCAATAATTCTTGAAATTTGGAGCCAATCATCCTGTAAAAAGAGCACAATGCTTAGATTATCTTTCAAGAAAAAAAGGCTGATGTTACATGGTTACAGGAAGCTCATTGTTACTGTTGCTCATTTTTATAATAAACATTACAAGGTAATTGTATAAGTATCCTGTAGTATTTTGTGGTTTGTGAAGTCCACAGTGTTCTAAAATATATTAATCTTGGACAACACCCCTGTATCATACTCTTTCAATTTTTCATTCTTTTGGAAAGATCTATGACTCAGCTACACTTAGACATCTCTAATATGATGGCAACATGTGATACTGCTTCCGATAAAGAGGCAAAGTTGTTTGAATAAGAGCAAGTGCATATTATGACATTTCCCCACGAGGATAACATTCATTCAATTAATTAAGGTATATTCTTTCTTTGATATTTTAGTTTTAATAGTTTATTGTATCTTGATGTAATATTCTTGTTTTGTCTTGATACTATGTTGTATTTCTGTATTGTTGTGATATTTTTTTGATCTGTATTGTCTCCCCCATTTCTCTCTTCCCAAGGGGTGGGGAAAAAAAAGGAAAAGTAATTAAAAAAAAAAAAATAAGCTTCTTTTAAACTAAAAGAAATAAATACATGACCTGCCTGTCACACCATACTGCTCGGTTTAATGGTGAAATCTGATTAGAAAACATTACACATTTATTGCAATTTATTTGTAATCTTGAACTAACTAACAATCCCGTTTCACACAAATATGTATTTTTCAATATACAGCCATGGCCAAAAGTTTTGCATCACCTAGAATTTTAACATTGAGACAATAAAAAAATAAAAAAATCTATATTGTAGCGTGCACTGGACATTTAAAATAAACAAATAACTAATCTTCAATGATATCTGAAGATTTAATACTGGTTGTCATCGTGTTGTGTTGTAGTACTTGCGAGACTTGTCAGATTATTTTCAAACTGGGATCATTTAGATTGATTTTTTACATCAAACGATTGCCCAGTATTCAAGTTACAAAGCCGTTTGAACATTTTAGAAGCTACAGTACTGTGCATGCAGTCTTTTCATTTTCATTTAAAGTAGGAAGCTAGAAATCCTAAGTAAAAGGCAGGGGGGTATGGGGGTCCTCCCCCAGCGCGGGTGCAAGTGACAACGCCCCCCACCGAAAACAAATTACAGGGTTTTGCAGGGGTCCTGCCTATCCTGGGCCTAAATATGTGCCTTAATGGGCACTTAACATTCAAAATAAGTGTATAAATTTGTTCATTTTTTTTATGAGTTTAGGCGTCAAGATTTAACGTGCAAGTAAAAGTTCCTTATGTGTCTATGAAAAGTAATTACGAAATAATGTATTTATATTAGAATTTTAAAACCACACACTTGTCTTGGCACAAAGTAGGGAAAAATGTGAAGCAATTTCTAAAATAAAGACGATAAGAAGCAGTGTTAATTGGTAGTAAATTTCAATACAGAAATGGTAAGCCATGAGCTGTGTTTTGTTTTCTATTTTTTCATGTATTCCATTTTTTCCTTTGCATTTTATACAAGAAAAACAAAAACAAGACACATTGTAAGTTTCTAAAAATATTAATGGAACCAACCAGTCCATTTATTTTTAGTCTGCCAAGATTCTGAGTATACATATTTTTACATGTCACCGTTTCTCATTAACTACTGAGTCAGAGAATGTGCATAAATAAATAAATAAATAATCACATTTTTAAAAATGCACTTGCGAGAAGTGTGATTTCGAACACTGTTGATTTTACAGTTTTCAGAAGTTCGTTTCTGTTGCATTTTCTGTAAACATTAAATCGATTTCTACAGTAAGTTGTATTATTATTTGTTTTATGTTAACTGTTGATTGATTAAAATAAATACAAAAAACTATAAATAATTGTAGCAGGGTGGTAGAAAGCCCTGCACATGAAAAGTGGGCAGAGCAAAGCCCTGCTGTTTAAATGTATTGTTTATATATTTTTAGAACGGGGTCTCTCCCTCCACCCCTGTGTTATTTTGTATTGGTGTATTATGATTTATTTATTGTATATATGACAGCGAAGCGTCATATGTTATTGTTTTGTTTTTATTTAGTTAGATGTGTTCTGGCAGAGGTGAGGTTGGCAGCTCGTCCTCTGCCAGGAATTAATAAACTTGTGCAGATTGTGTTTGAGGGGTAATAGAATAACTACTAGCTAGTTAAACCCCTCGGCCACTGTATATAAACCTGCAGCTCTCTGCACTCCGGGTGGGTGTTCAGAGGAGGAACGGGAGGGAGAGAGGAGAAAGAGAAACGAAAGTAAAGAAAACAAAACTTATAAGATCCGTGAAGGCTACTGCCCAGCCAGACCTTTAGGATTGTGTTTGTTTTTGTCTCTTTTATTTTACTCTGTGACCCGTGTCTTTTTGTTAAACCTTTTATTTTATTTTTGTATTATTTAAATAAATGGCACCCCATGCACCTTTGCCCTGCAGTAACTTGCTGTATTTTGCTTCCTGCATTCTGGCCTGATGTCACCACACACGCCATCCCCGTTACAATAATGTATTGACAGTTACTTGAATAACGTAACTTGTAAGTAAAAGTCCAGTTTAGAAAGTCTACACACCCAGTAAAAGTCCAGTATAGAAAGTCTACAGCCTATAGAAAGTCTACACACACTTTTAAAATGTTCACCTTTTGTTGCTTTATAGTTTGGAATTAAAATTGATTTTTTTTTTCATTTATCTACACATCCTACCTCACAACTTCCAAGTGAAAAAATATTCTAGAAATTTGTAGAAAATTAATAAAAAAATTCACGGGGCTTGAGTGGGGGGTGTAAGGATAGGGCAGAAGAAGCAGAAAGGAGCAGTTAGTAGGACAGAGTGCTGACTAGAAAGGACTGAACTTAGGATAGAGGAGCGGGCGAGGTCCTGACTCTAGTAGCAAACCAGTGGAGCCGGAGATGGAAACTAGTATAGAAAGTGGTCGCTGACTGACAGCGACGATGCTGACACATCCCAGGGGCAGAGGACCCAGCAACCAAAACAGGATAGAAAGATGGTCGCTGACTGAGGGCGACAATGCTGACACATCCCAGGGGCAGAGGACACAGCAACCGAAACAGGAGAGAAAGATGGTCGCTGACTGAGGATGACGATGCTGACACATCCCAGGTGCAGAGGACCCAGCAATCAAAACAGGATAGAAAGTGGTCACTGACGGAGGGCGACGATGCTGACACATCCCAGGGGCAAAGGACCCAGCAACCAAAAACTCATACGAGGGTTATGGTTAGGAGGAAGTTGGTTCCGGTAGACCGGGACATGAAAGGAGATAGAGAGAGAGAGAGGTACCCAGCATCTGAGACTTCTGTAAAGGGGCGTTTGTTAGACCCCCAATTGGCCGAGACTTCACACTGCCTGGGACCTAAAATAAGGACAAGGCATAGAGATTAGTATGGGACTCGAGCACAGAGTAGCCACGTCCCGAATTGAGGCAGAGTATAGAACAGAGCCTTGAGTGAGGTAAGATAAGCGCAGGAGCTGCAAAAGGACAGAGTGTGGCTGGGGGTCTGCATTGACTCACATGGTGAGAACCCTCCTGAAGGTAAGGGAGGTGGATGCCTAGCCCTGAGGTCGGGGAAGTGAAACTCATTTTCCCCCCAGAGAGGACCGATTCGAAGGCATGTATGAAAAGGTGGAGGAGGGGAGGAGGAGGAAAATGAAACACTAGACAGCGAAGGTGCAAGTGATCAGGGCTTAAATAGAAAACAGGTACTAATTGACAGGAAATTGGAAACCCCCCACTCAACGCCCCCTGAACTACGCTCGCTAACATTAAAAACTGAAATAGCTTGGTTGGATAAGTGTCCACCCCCCTTGTAATAGCAATCATTAAATTAGCTCAGGTGTAACCAATTGCCTGCAAAACCAAGTTAAGTGGCCTCTACCTTTGTTAAATTGTAGTGATTCACATGACATCAGGATAAATTCAGCAGTTTTTGAAGGTTCCCTCTGCTGGTAGTGCATTTCAAAGCAAAGACTCAACCATGAGCACCAAGGCGGTTTCAAAAGAACTTCGGGACAAAGTTGTTGAAAGGCACAGATCAGGAAATGGGTATAAAAAAATATCAAAGGCCTTGAATATCCCTTGCAGCACAGTCAAGATGATTATTAAGAAGTGGAAGGTGTATGGCACCACCAAGACCCTGCTTAGATCAGGCCATCCCTCCAAACTGGATGACTGAGCAAGAAGGAGACTGATCAAAGAGGCTACCAAGAGGCCAATGGCAATTTTGCAAGAGCTACAGGCTGTTATGGCCAAAACTGGTCAAAGTGTGCATTTGACAACAATATCCCAAGCACTCCACAAATCTGGCCTGTATGGTAGGATGGCAAGAAGGAAGCCATTGCTCAAAAAAGCCCACCTTTAATCCTGTTTGAAGTATGCAAAAAAACACTCAGGAGCTTCTGTAGCCAAGTGGCAAAAAGTCTGATGAAACTAAAATGGAACTTTTTGGCCTAAATGCAAAGTGTTATGTTTGGCGCAAACCTAACAAAGCGCATCACCCAAAGAACACCATCCCTACTGTGAAGCACATGTTATGGGCATGTTTCTCATCGGCAGGGACTGGAGGGAATGGAGCAAAGTACACAGAAGTCCTTGAGGAAAACCTGCTGCTCTCTGCAAGAAAGCTGAAACTGGGACAGAAGTTCAGTCAGTTCCCCAAGGAACTTGACAGAGTTTAAACAGTTTTATAAAGAAGAATGGTCAAATATTGCCAAATCTAGGTTGCAAAGTTGGTAGAGACCTATCCCAACAGATTCACAGCTGTAATTGCTGCCAAAGTTGCTTCCACCAAGTATTAACTCAGGGGGGTGGAGACTTATCCAATTATAATTTTTCAGTTTTGTATTTTTAATATATATATATTTTTCTCAGTAAAAACCTTTCCCCCCTTGTGTGTAGTGTGGAATATGATGTGTAGATAAGTGGAAAAAAAGAAAAAAAAAATATTATCTCCACCAATTGGATTTTGGTAAACTTTTGAATTGTTGCTCAGGGACCTTTCTGAAAAGTGGAAAAAAAAAATCTGTTTCAATTTGTTTTAGCCAAATAATCAGCTAGATTGACTGGTCTATTAGCAATACATTGCAGTACAACCATTGATTTTGTAATGTCATTCCGTTAGAAAACTAGTGGTTGCTGTTGTTTTAAAAGGTAAATTGATTGACTTTAATAAATTATAATTGGTTAACTCACAGAAAAGGTGATATAATTTGAGTGTTCTTTTTGGTAGTTTATAGCATGTTGTTTTTATTAGAAGGGAGATTTTAACAGGTTTGACACACTAATGCAGATGATTTCCTTAATACTGAATACAGGGATGGTGTTAATGTGAAATGGCCTTTGTACTGTGGTGGTTTTAAGGCTAGTTATTACTGTTTTGATTACTAATTAATGATTTACTAATTTATCCTGAGGATGGATAGGGAGTATTTATGTTAAGACACATCGCCTAAGTTACTTATGGGCTTTTATGATACATTGCCTATTGCCAAAGTATTATTACAATAATAATAATAGATACACTGTGTAACTTGTGCATGATATTTAAATTGATTAATGAAGAGCATATAAAGCAATTTTGCTGTACATCTTGAGTTGGCATGTTATCAAGCTTCATGTACTTAGTTGCTTCCTGGACTGTATTTTTTGGCTCCAGCTTAGTCCCCCTCAACCTAATCTATCAATTTACCTATCTGTCAACTGAATTTTTGGAAGGTAAATCTATATAATAAATACAATATTCTGTGTTTGGAAAGAGTTGGGATGCTTTATTATATTGCTATAGAAAGGTGCTCAATAGGGAATACAATATTATATATTTTTTTATTTGCATTAGTGCAGTGTCAGAAATATATAGTAAGTGTTTTTTCTTCAGTTTATTCTATATGCAGTGTTGAAATTAAAAACAAATCGGTTTCTGTGCTTATTTGCTTCACAGCCATATTTGTGGCCAATAAAGCAAGTAATATTGGTTTTGGTTTTATTGTTTTTAAGTCCAAGTTATGTACTGTAGTTCAAAGTAATATTACAGTTACAATGTAAGACTGTAGTTATTGCATACCCTGTAAGTTAGCATTACACAATGTAAAAGTATTTATTGAAAGTACTCATTACTTTAATGTAATGTTGCATTTTACCCATAATAGATTTTACATCATGATTTAATTGGAGATAAATTACTCAAATGACCCATAATCTTATCTGGAGTACTGATTACAATACTGATAAATTTATATTGTATTCATTGTAACTGAACTGTATAGTTCATCATATATGAAACACTGACCTTTGAAATGATCATACTGTACTTACTACAACGTTGTTTTATCAGAGTAAATATACACTTTAGCATATTTGAAAAGGCCTCTTGTCTTTGTCTTTTCTTTTTATTACACAGTATCTAGAAATTCTTTAAATTAAATTCATAGCTACTAATTCCAAACTTTGTCCGTTCAAAGAAGGGATGACATATTACTTCAAATAAGCTTATGAGATACAGATATTAAAAAATGAACCAGACACTTGTGATAACAGGAAAAGTTGGTCAGCAGGCACACCCCTATCATATAATAATGATATATTTTTCTATTGCACCTTTCATAGTGGACCACTATCACAAAGTGCTTTACAGAGGTATGCTGTGAACTATGCATTATATGCAGAGTCACTTACAGTAGGACATTGATTTAACATCTCATCTGCAGGATGGAGCACAAGGAGGTTAAGACCCTTTCTCAGGGTCACACAGTGAGTCAGTCAGTGGCAGAGATGGGATTTGAACTGGTGACCTTCTGGTTACAAGCCCTGGACTTTAACCATTGGACCACACTGCCTCCTGAGAAGCAGTGATGTACTTTTGTACACTTTTATGTTTCTCATAACAATAAGCAACAATGCATATTGTCTTGAAAGGCCTTAAGATGGAGATGCAGCTCCTCTAGAGAGAGTCTTTGCTGCAAAGCCTCTCTGTTACTATGAGCATGTTTATCAGTGATAGACTATAGCCCAGCTTCAGTGTAACCTTCTAAATATTCACTGCTCAAAAATGGTCACAGTGTCTTAAAATTGCTGCCAATTGCACATCATTCAAAAAACTAGCTGGGAATTTTCATATGGAGACTGGGCGCTTAAGAACCCACATTTAATTTTTTAAGTGGATGAGGGATCGGTGGCACACCACATAAAGCAGAAACTACACAAAACAGAAAAAATAAAACATTTAACATCAAGACATTCTTAATAAAATTTACAAATAATACAACGCTGGGATAAATTTTACAGGAAAACATTAAACATGTACTGTAATACCTTAAAAGGTGTACAGATAAAGTCTCAAAGCTCTTAACTCCAAATTGCTATTAACACAATACAGCCACTTAAAGTACATCTAGCTGCAAAATCACTTAATATATCTCACATTTGCCTATATGAAACAAGCAAACAAGCATGTATTTGAATTTTAATGCTATTTTTTTATAAATATCTTTCATTCTTTTCCAAGCTGCACTGAAGGAACGCATCTGGCACACACAAGTTAATTCTGAAGGTTTGAGTTCTTGTAAGAAAAACAATTCAGAACTTACAGCTTCTTAGATAATGTCTCTTACTGAGGAATCCAAAATAAATGTATGATTCATATTTAAAAGAGAAACTTCAATGGGTATAAAATATGTGAGTTTGCAGTTATGTTTAACGTTTCCCTTTTCAAGAAGACTTTACCTTATTTAAGCTGTGTTTTCAAAAGCTCACTTTAGCAGGCAGCCGTCCATGCTACTGTGACTATATATACAGGACCACACTTTTTGCCAGATCTGGGGTATTGCCACTGCTGTTCCAAATGTTGGAATATCATTATTCTTATGCTTCCAAACCGATCTTAACACACTAACATCACATTGACAATCAGCATTTTAAAATGTGTTATAGTTTAAGAGAAATAAGCAATCAAAAAGTGGACAGAATCTTGTTCTACTTCTTTTTCTCCTTGTTGAAAAAGCAAATCCTACAATAAGCAAATTATCGTGAAACTCTGCACACATGTAGATATTGATATGAACTAGGCAAGGCAATTTCATGGCGTGAGTTATTGCGATTATAAAATGGCTATTATGGTACATAATAAAAGATGGTGAGGCTAAAGGTTAATAAACCATGGTGATGTGTTGGCATACTACTGTCACAAAAAGAAATCTGAATTAAGGCAGTGAATGACGTCTGCCTATAATTATACTTACTGTATGTTGCCTTTAGGGAGGCATGGTGCAACCGAAGCTAAGGATTGCCTAGTGTTTTAAGGCACAGCTTATATGTTGCAATTACCCCTGAAAGAATGGGTTCACTTCTAGTGAAATTAACATGTAGACATTAAACACTTTAAAATATACAAAATAACTAAACAAAAAGTAGTAATATCTGACCAAAACATTTTATATCTACAAAAACAACCAAGTTAGAAAAAAGGAATCAGCCTTATAAATATGTACTATCTTACATGATTTTTAAACATTTAAAAACATGGACCTTTAGGGGAGCATTTAATGGTTATCATCAAGGGTGGCCTTGTGGTCTTATGCATGACCTTCATAAGATTTTGTTTTATTATATAATTATTAAACATTTTAAAATATCCTATGATTATGATTTAAGCTAATTATTTTATCTATTTAATTTGTACATGATATTTAATTACGGTAACATTAATTACACTATATATATATATATATTAGCTCAAAGAGCCAGTTGCCCAACGTTTCGATATGTTGTATATATCTTTCTCAAGGGAGCCTGTGTTTGAATCAAAACATTGGAGGTATTTATAGGTGTTTGACGGCATGACAACTACTTGTTATTGTTTATATTCAAATCCATGATTTATTCTTACATGATGTAATGCTGTTCTATATATTGTGACATCATTTTTACTTATATCTTTAAATCTATATTAATTCTAATTAACATTATTTTATATAAACTTATATTTATATTATCATGCAATGCTGGCTCTGAGGATCAGCCTTGATTTGGCCTCCCCAGCGCATCAGCATGCATAACTTTTTAATGAATTTTGTTTGTTCATTTATTTATTTATTTATTTAAATGTTATATATTTATTGGAGTTAATTCTTTTCTGTTGAATCTGGCTGGCATAATCGTGTTCAGTCTATTTATCCATTTACCTTCTTTTACACATTGTCCAATTTTAGCTGTTCTAATACTACAATCTTTACATCATTTATGTCATGTCCTTGACTGGTGAAGTGCTGTACTATTGGTTCATTCATATATACAATTTGCCTGTAGTATGAAATATACAGTTTTGCTGTCAAAAGATGCACTCCCCTCCATCACTGCTGCAGATCCTACAGACTTAGGAATGAAGGTGTTTTCATTGGTTAGCCCTCCAGGCAGGCTCAAAGAAAAGTATCTGTGATGTTATTTGCTGTGCAGACTATATCTATGTAATGATATAATGGTTTTTCACTTTTTACTTTGCGTGTAATCCAAGAATTTGAGAACTGTGAGAGAAGTAAGCGTTAAGTTGACGAGTCAGCATCTTGTTCCCATGGTGATATATATATATATATATATATATATATATATATATATATATATATATATATATATAGGCGCATCACACAGGGTGAGGCAATTGTTTTCAATTAAAAATAAATAAAAATAATAACTGCCTGAAAGTCATATATGTCTCTTTATAATTGGGACTCCATAAGATTGACTGTAACGTTGTCTTTTCAGTTTGTGAGTGGGAAATATGTTAATTTTATCCTAACTCCGCTGCAATTAGTGCTGCTGCAAGCTTACTCGCAAGCAGCATCAATTACGTGTAAATAAACAACATGTATTTTTATTTAAGTTATAACAACATGATTACTGTTCTATATAACATATTTTTAAAATACATATTCATGTTTCATTCCATGTATATGACTTGCCTGTAAAATAATAGGATTTGTATTCTAATATATGGTGATGTCAGCAAATTAGTACCACTGAAGGTTCGAACCTTCAACCTTCAAAGGTCAAAATGTACCCTTCGTAGCAGCCCTAAAATATCCATCCTTATGCAGTGAGCCTTCCCTACCCTCGGCAGCCTCCCAGACGGTCTCTAGGGAGCAGTTAGAGGTCATATGCCTAGCGGACCATGATGATGGATGTCTCTTGTGTTATCTGCAGAGAGTTTTATGTTGTTCGCCTTAACTGAGCTATTAAGTTTTTTGCAAATAATATGGATTTCTAATATTATAATGCTTATTGCCATACTACTACAGTAAATAAAGTGCTTTGTGGTCAATAACACAGCGGCAATCACACATGTTGTTACACAGCACTATAAAACTGTGATCTCCCGGTAACTGTGCAGCACTGACAAAGGACTATGTTCAGAAAAGTTTTTTTTTATTTTTTTTACCGATTACATTATGTCATTATTATTAGTAGTAATGGTAGTGATTTTCCATTTATAAAAAAAAAATCCTGCTTGATGCTTGTTAATGAATGATTTTTTTTATTTTTTTTTTTAACTGTTTACAGCACAGGTGACAAGCATCTGGAAGTTGAACTCTGAGGGTAAAGGATACTCCTTGTGTATGCACAGCAATTGTTGTATTTTATTACGTCCAGTAATTTAAACAGCCAGTAATTTAAATGATAAAAATCTGATCAAGAAGATATAAATCAGTGAAAAAGCCTGTCACTCTTGGATTCTTTAATTGCTGATTAGTGTATATATTGTGTAGATGTATTTTGGTCTGTTTTGAACTTGTTGTTTTACTCCATAAGTGCTTGTCTGATATAATAAAGCACATGTGCTACACTACAGTGTTTATATTGAGTGTTTGCAGGCTATGAACTCACTTCAAAAAATCTCAAAACATTTTCAACAGTTTCCACTGTTAGGTTCAATTGCCTTTTCCACAATCTTCTTAAATGTTTTCCTTCTCTGGTTTCTCGATGTGATCTTTTCCTAGTCCCAGTGGTGTAGATATTTTTTTCATAGACAATTTTACATATACAGACAGTGATCAACTTTTTCCTATGCTATTTTCAAACAGTGTTACTTAAATAACAAAGTAACACAATGATTAATTATGCCACAGTTGCTAACCCTGTGAGCCATTTTGCTATGTATTCTTTTTTTCAAATTATTTACAGTATTTTTATTGTACTGATGATTTTGCCACATGAGGAAGCTTAAAGAACAGAGTGGAGTAATGTACTGTGTACTACAGTACTGCTGCTTATTTAAAATGGGTTACAGCAGGAGATACACTCTGTGGAGTATGTGATTGGTAATGTATAATTGACACTGGCATTTTAAAGATGCCAGGGCAGGGAATACAAACATTATACATTTAATATAAATTAAAGGAATGTTTTTCCTTTGCCAGTAAGGCGCCAGAGCAGAACTGAGGTACCTATTATGAACTGTCTAGTCTCCTTAATATTATTTATTTTATAAAGTGTTTGCGTTTCAGCTTGGTAAACAACTCAAATAAAAACATTTTAAAAAATGCAGTACGTGTCCCGTTTATAAAGCAACTCCTCACATCTGCTGCCTGTGCTCAGTACAGCAGTCACAGAACACGTTTATGATTGCTGTTGTGCAAAACCAAATAAAGCCAATTTTCTGAAATTTTATATATCAATTGTAACTGCAATAACAGTAGTTGAGATAATGTACAATCTTATATCAGTTTATTATTTACCTTAATAATGCATGTCAGTTATTAATCCTGTATTGTGGCTATTGAAAACAAATGTCCAGTGATAATATCAGACTCAATCAAAATTGGCGAAAGGGGGGTGGCTTTTGTGAATTTGATGTTTTATTTATAATTTGCACAAATATTATGTTCATTTTTGTATAAGGTATTGCTTCAGTTTCATTCTTCACAAGCTGTACTTTATTGTTGGTGGAAAACAGGCAAATCTCAGTCCAGAATAAATTACTGTTCAAATGATTAATGCTGTACGTATGTATAACCAAAGGGTACAATAAAATTCACATTTGCACATTGATATTAAAAAACACACACACACACACACACACACAAACAGGAGAGAGTTCTATTTACCCTTGCAATGTTTTTTTCTGTCTTGTTATTCCATGAAAATAAGTCTGCAAGCCCTCAAGCCTGGAACGATGATGACAGTTAACCAATTTGCCAGTCTGCACCTTTAACTCATGGGAATATATTTATATATTGAGTATACAGTAGGGAGCTGGCTGAGTGGTGTTGAAAGAGCCTAAAGTCGAATGCACCAACATGGATTAAATAAAATCAGTTTAGTGCTAATCTAGGGTTATATGATCTGAGGTTATTTTTAATCACAGTTATATTGCATCAAAAAATTGAAATTAGGATTAGTAAATCTTGGATTAGGCAGGTAATCCTAGATTTCTGATTAGCAATCACTCATTATTTGTATACACCATATTTTACAAATGTAAATGTAAAAGCAAATATAAACAAAAAGAGTTCAAGCATAAGAAAACTTTACATTCTGTTAATTTTACTCATTATATACAGTACTATTTCTCTGCTCAAATTATGTTTTAAATTAATGAAAAAGCGTTAAAATAGGCCCCACATGGAGTCTGTGGCTTTCCTACAATCCTTAACCGGATCTCTACTGGGTTGCCCTGCATTAATTCTGAATATCAATTAACTGTAAGAATAGCTTTATTTTACATTTTAGTGCAAAAGTGTTTGTAGGCTACCTAAAGTGGCAAATTGTCCTTACGTTGCAGGCAGCAAAGCTCCAAAGTTATAGAAATTATTAATTTACTGGAGATGATTTGGAATGAGCATTAATTTAAGCCCACTGAAGTTTGTTATTTATCAACACCTGTACATGCTGGGGTGAGTTTGTAAACAAAAAGGTAGCGATTCTTCTGATTAATGAAGGGATAGCATTTCTTCAAAAAAATATTCCACTGACCCTGACTTACAGTAGCTTCTATATAATGTTCATATCTGCTTGTGGGTTTCATGCCTTATTGCTGACCAACATTTGCCTAGCCCTGTTTTAATATAATCTTCAGGTTTGCACAATACCAGTGGTGGGCTGACTAATCTGATCAATGGGAACGACAAGCACTTATTGGGTTGTGAAAAAAAAAAAAAAACTAGTAATTTTCTTACCCGTTGTTGTCACATCCTAGAATGTATCGTTACAGAACACTTTTGTCATTCAATTCATGGAATAGGAAAGCTCAGTTTTTTACATGTTATGTACATAGAGTTCTTTTTTGCAACATAAAATAACTTTTTTTCTTCATATGGGTCATTCCAAACTATAATTTTCACCTGTCAGACAAAAAGTTACAGGACCTACGATCCGCTCCAATCCAGCACAAATGAACCTCTGCTTACATGTATATACTTTTAACATGCCGCATAATATTTTTTATTATTAAAAAAAAAAAATACATTTGGAGTCATAACACAGGATATATAAACACAATACATAGCTATAGTCTCCAATTCTTTTTGCTTTGACTCAAATAAACAATAATTATAGGCTACACAGTCATAATGTGAAACCAGGTTGTTATAATAATAATAATAATAATAATAATAATAATAATAATAATAATAATAATAATAATTAAGCATGCTTATGGCTTATTTGTTTGTGATTAATGGGTTTTACTAAATATTCATCGGATGAGATTTGCCCTGACTAGCATTTCATGTTCTCCAAGTTGAGACTGTTTGTGCGGTTTTTTTACTGAAAAGATTAATTTTGTTAAGGTATTAAAATTAGTGGTGCAATATGATTATATTTTAATCTTGGGTTAAGACATGTATAATCTTGGATTTGTTTTAAACAAGGATTACTTATAAAACCTGGTTTAAAGTTGTGTTCAACTCGATCAAATATAATCCTTGATTTAATTTGGGTTAGTGTTTATCTACATTGGTGCATTCCACCCTAAAAGTCAAGTAAATTAGAAAAACCTGATTGTCTAATAAAGTTACACAGTCTTAATGAAACCACCATGCAGTATAATACACATTTATTTTTACAAATGGTTGATATTTTGTTAACAAATTGCTGTAATTTATAGTCGATTGGATTTACCTACACAGTAAAGCATTTTTTTTTTTTCAGAAGTCAATTAATAACAGTTTTATATACTGTTTTGTTTTGCTGGTTTTGTTTTTTCTTTAGCAGATTGTTTCCTCTGAGACAATAGAAACCCAGGTTAAAGTACTGTAAGATTTAACGTAAGACGAGTCTTCCATCTAATCTTTTCACTGGTAATATATACTGTCATTGCAGGTATCATGTTCAAAAGCAGAGATAGTGGAGATTGAAGTGGCAGTTTGAACCCCCAAAGGAACACCTGGACCAAATGTTCCAGGAACATCCACACTTCTAATAGTATCTGTTATGTAGAGAGTAATATTTAAATTCGTCCCCCTGGGGGATGAATAGCCATTTGCCAATCTAATAGAGACTTTAAGGTTTAGGTTTTATGATAACATTGAGAATTTGGGTTAGATTTAGAACCGTGGTTCTTTCTTGAGCATTTTCCATGGACGCTGGCTCCCTGTGTAATATGAAATGATTTTAAGATTTTGCTGTTGACTTACAAGGCCCTGGATGAATTAGCAGCTAGTTATTTGTAGGAGTTACTGAACGTGTATCTTCCAAACCACACTCTGAGATCACAAGATGTGGGGCTACTGGTTATTCTCAGGGTCAACAAGAGCAACACAGTAGGTAGGGCTTTTTCTTGTAGATTTCCAAGATTAAGGAATACTCAGCCTTCGTTTGTCACGGAAGCTGTGGCCGTTACAGTTTTCAAGTCAATACTAAAAACGCACTTTTATAAAATGGCTGTCTTATCTGAGAAGGTTTTAATGTAATGTTAAAATTGCTGCTTTTCTGTTATTATGTGTATACTGTTATTTAACTGGTCTGACTGTGGCAGTTGTATGTCTGACATGCTATACAAATGTATTGTGTTTTTTTTTTCTGCTATGCACTGTACAACATGGTAAAGCATAGTAAAGTTGAGTATGTCATGGTAAAGTAAAGAGAAGCACGGTATTGATGAAACCCTGATGAACTACATTAATACATGATGCCCTTATTTGTATTTCTAGAATATGAAGTGAATTGTAAGCTCACCTCTTAAAACCTTTCAATATATATATTATATATATGTATATTCCTTAAAAATAAATAAATAAATAAATGAAACACAAAGCCTCTGGTTTGTTTTTCAAGTAGGGTGTCAACAGGACCACCACAATTCTGGACAGCTTATATCTATGTTTATTTTTCTCCATTTCAGTGAAAAGTTCTAAGTCAGGGACGTTCCGGCTTTACTGAGACGGTGAGTCGTGGAAAATGAGAACCCAAAGAAAGATTTTCATTGATATAATATATATATATATATATATATATCTATATATATATATATATATATATATATATATATATAATTGCTGCTTATTAACAATCTCTCGGTCCCCAGCAAAAAGTTGTCATTAACCGAAATCTGCCAATAAGCAAAAAGCCCCCGACTTCAAGTGCATGTATATGGAACGATATATACTGTAGTACAAATATGGCACTGAAATACATATGTTTTAAATATTAGTGTTAAAAAATTAACATAAGAAATACAACATACCCAATAGAACTGTTTACTTCACGCGTGTGTAAAAAAAAAAAGAAAAAAAAAGCAGGCTTTTACAATGAGTAAAGCAAACATAAAAATGATGTGATGTACTTACAATCAATTCTAAAGAACACAATTTTAAAATAAGACATTGTACAATGTTTTCCGCTTTTTATAATGTACGACCTCCTGCTTTATATCCATCTCAATTGTGAGTGCAGCTTTATAGCCAGTTTCAAAGCCATGATTCTGCCTCAGTCGCCAGAAATATGGAGTTGCGAAGTCAGTGTGTTATAAAAGCTGCATGAAATATAAGCATAAATCATGCAAGTGTGCTCTGTAGCACTGGCAACTAGTAATAAAGTTGTCAATAAGCGGCGTGCAGTTGCTAATACCTTACCTTTACTGCAGGGAGGTCCTTGTATGAAATGACTGCAGCTTCTCTAATTTAATTCTTTAGCATTGGTATCGGTCCGAAATGTGGCTCATTAGAACTAACAGGTTGTGTCATTTCTCCAAATGTCTTCAGAAACTCCTTCCATTCTTTCAGGAGATCCTTATCCTCTGGAGTTAAGAATTTCTTAAACTGACCAGTGTGCTTCAGCAACTAATTTCTTTCTTTCTATAAGTCCAATATACTTCCAACCATGTTACCATTCGAATCCCATCTGTTGATGACACTTGCATTGAGTATGTTGTGGGGATGCTGCTCCTGTGTACTGGCCTCAGCTTCAGTAGTTTCATCATTATCATCATTATCCTGGGTGACTAGGAACTCCGCATCAACTACTATGCCACTGTGCACTGCTTCAATCTTTGTCATCAGTGAAATAATAATAATAATAATAATAAAAATAATAATAAATAATAATAATAATAATAATAATAATAATAATAATAATGAAGTTAATATCACTCGACCCCCTTTTTTATTAAAAAAAAGAAACATTATAACTGTGCAGGGGTAGCAAAACTCTAAGGCATAATAGCTTTTAATATTCCTACCTTTAGTAACGTAACAAAAATACTGCAGTATGTGACCATAAGTTTATATTAATTTACAATAAGATTTATAAATGTGTGCAGCCATTGCAAAACATAAGACAGTTTATTTCTTGTACATGTGGAAACGTACGAAAAACCTCACTTTTTTAAAGCAAACAGAATTTACACATTAACAATACTGCACAATAATGTATGTATTTAACACAGATATTGTGGTCAAATGTGACTGCACTTTGCACACTGGTAGTTCACCTCCACCATTTTGACACACCCACAGAGTCAAGTCCTGAGAGTGTTAGCTAATGTTACAGAGCGCTTTTTTGTAACAGGGCGTTCAATAAAAAATGTTTCAGAATATTCTGTAGCACTCTAGCTATTGAACGCACCCCAGGTTTTTAGGCGCAAAGTAGAGGGAATGAAAAGAAAGACGAACTTCAGCTGAAGCCTAGTGGAGAATGAAGCACAGTTAAAATGTTTGCGGAGTTGAAAAATAATTCGCTGGCGGTTGGCCATTCAAAATCTCGCGGCATCCCCAGTATTTTCCGACTTGGTTCAACTTAGGACAAATAAGACTGCCAACGGCTCCTGGGTCTAGTTGCTGATTTGGTAGCAGCCAGTACTTTGTAAACAGGTCCACTGTAGTGGATTTTGCCCGACAGCAAAGCATACACAGTTGGCATTGTCACTTTTAGCTCACAACAAATCTAAAGGCTAAGTTTGGTATAACAAGAAAAAAACTTCAATAAATTAATCTGTGGCAGAGCAGGGCTCTGCCCTTAGAAATACTGGCAGGGATGGAGTTAAATTCTCCTCCCTGCCCAGGTTGATTGCCCCAGGTGGGAGCAATCAACTAATGTAATTATTCAATTATCATTTAGCCACCTGACATAAAAGGAGGCCTCAGCCTCCCAGTAGGGAGGAGAGTTTTGGAAGAGGTTGGAGAGCCAGAAGGAGAGCCAGAAGGAGAGCCAGAAGGAGAGCCAGAAGGAGAGCCAGAAGGAGAGCCAGAAGGAGAGCCAGAGTGGGTTTTCTTTGTGTGTTTGAAACCAGTGAAGGCAACGCCTAGCCTGGAAGATTTATTTTGTAAGTTTTGTTTTGTGTTTAATTGTTTTTGTTTTGAAACCTTTTTGTTTGGCCCTTGTGCCTATTTATTTGATGTATTTTGTTGATTAAAAGCTTTATTTTTGAACTTTGAAACTGTTTCTGAGCCTCACCCTCTGTCATCTTGCCACACCATCTGTGACAGGGTGCTTGTGCCACGTGTGTGGGTAACCACTGCTTAGGCAATACAGAGAGACATGGGAGGCAGAGTTGAAACGCCAGCACAGGCACACAGGATTTATTAATACAGAAATAAAGGGGTCATGTGACTTTACCAGCGATAATAATGCACAGAGGACACATACAGTAAGCTGTACAAAAGGCAAAATAAAACACAGTACAAAAACTAGAAATAAAAGGTGCCACAAAGGGTAGTTACTGTGAGCAGCAGGAGGCCAGAGAGCAGGAAGCTGTGGGAGAGGACAGTGAGGGTGTGCATATCTGGGAGGGGCAGGTAACAAGCACAGGATCCCGAAGTCAGCTTGTGCTGGAAAGAGGGAGACAGGCGATCAGCTTGGGAGGAGGTAGCTCCCCTGGTGTACTATACCAGTGGTGGCAGGAGCCAGCCAGCAGAGAGCAGCGGTGACAGATTGTGGTGCCAGCCCCTCTCCAGGACGATGTGCTGCAGGCAAACCACGGGGTATTTGGGGTATGGCACTTCACCATCACAAAGATTCTGGCGTGCCTCTAGGCTCACTTTACTGGGGGTGATCCGCTGCTGTGGTGACTGCACAGCAAAGAAGGGGCAAGGTGAGCGCTCCCAGGCTCCCCTCGAGCAGTACCAGGTCAGCGTGCCGATGAAGCACATCGGGGTGGATGTCTTGGGGCCCTTCCCGGCCACCGATCAAGGTAATCGAGTGGTGCTGGTCGCCATGGATTATTTCATGAAGTGGCCTGAAGCCTACACACTGCCAGACTAGGAGGTTCCGACAGTGGCAGGTGCGTTGGTGGACTGTTAGGTTTCCTGATTCAGGGTCCCCCAGGAGCTGAATTCTGACCAAGGGCACAATTTCAAGTACAGGGTGCCAGTGTTTGGGAATCTGCAAGACCAGGTCCCACTGAACTCTTAGAGTGATGGTCTGGTCAAGTGTTTTAACTGGACGCTGAGCACACAGCTGGCCATCCTCACCAGCAGTCACTAGCGTGACTAGGACCTGCACCTGCCACTGATCCTGTTGCCTGCCACACCACTGTACAGGAATTCACCCGCTGCACCCCTGAGCTGAATACACCTGCGGATATCTTCTTTGGACAGCCACCGGACAAGGAAGCCTCCTGGGCCAGAGTATGTCCAGCTTCTGCAGGACCGGCTGGACAGAACTCAGTGCTTTCGCCCAGGAGCAGCTGCAAAATGCTGTGATCCACCTTCACCACCACTATGACCTTCGGGGAAAGAGGCATGATGAGATAAGGTTGCTACCCCAAGCTCGAGCCCCCCTCAGTTGGCCCCTGCAAGGTAATGGAAAGACTGAGTGCTGCTAATTGCGAGGAGTCACCAGGTCATGTTGCACCGTGATCGGCTTGCTCCATATCAAGGGTAGCTGCTGGACACCCCTTCACCTCCACCAGTAATGCTTCAGCCGGGAGCAAACAAATCTTCCCCTTGCACCCTGACTGACCGAGGATTCATCCACCGCAGTCTCACCATCTCCAGTGACAGCGGGAGCTGCCTCACCGCCCTGTGAAAGGACCTGGAGACCAAGCTGTGTGCGCTATAGACCGATTCCAGAATTAATTGGGATGCTCACTGAACCTGTGTGTTCTGGACCTTGCTATGAATGCAATACTGTTTTTTTTGTGTATCTTTTGGGGACAAAAGAATTTGAGAGAGACCGGGGGGGGGGGGGGGGGGGGGGTGCATGCTTGTGTAAATATGGGGGGACACTGGGAACGAGGGCCGCTCTTCTGTTGTGACCCTCCGCTTTTATAGTGTTCAAGCAGATACACTTTGGCCTCTGCAATAATAAACTGCCTCTAGGAACATGTCTGCTACAGATTTGCTGCACTAGTCACATGTAAAGGTCTGCACTTGTAACTTGCTTCATTTCTGTTTTTCCTTTGGCAATGAAAGATATTATAATTGAAACGATGGTTTTCTGAGCATCGCTGGCTTTTTGGTGTTTTTGACATCATTCTTGCTCTCATGTCCCACATTAAAATCAGTCCTGCATAGTTTACAGAACATATAAGAACATAAGAAAGTTTACAAACGAGAGGAGGCCATTCGGCCCATCTTGCTCGTTTGGTTGTTAGTAGCTTATTGATCCCAAAATCTCATCAAGCAGCTTCTTGAAGGATCCCAGGGTGTCAGCTTCAACAACATTACTGGGGATTTGATTCCAGACCCTCACAATTCTCTGTGTAAAAAAGTGCCTCCTATTTTCTGTTCTGAATGCCCCTTTGTCTAATCTCCATTTGTGACCCCTGGTCTTTGTTTCTTTTTTCAGGCTGAAAAAGTCCCTTGGGTCTACACTGTCAATACCTTTTAGAATTTTGAATGCTTGAATTAGGTCGCCATGTAGTCTTCTTTGTTCAAGACTGAACAGATTCAATTCTTTTAGCCTGTCTGCATATGACATGCCTTTTAAGCCCGGAATAATTCTGGTCGCTCTTCTTTGCACTCTTTCTAGAGCAGCAATATCTTTTTTATAGCGAGGTGACCAGAACTGCACACAATATTCAAGATGAGGTCTTACTTATGCATTGTACAGTTTTAACATTACTTCCCTTGATTTAAATTCGACACTTTTCACAATGTATCCGAGCATCTTGTTAGCCTTTTTTATAGCTTCCCCACATTGTCTAGATGAAGGCATTTTTGAGTCAACATAAACTCCTAGGTCTTTTTCATAGATTCCTTCTCCAATTTCAGTATCTCCCATATGATATTTATAATGTACATTTTTATTTCCTGCGTGCAGTACCTTACACTTTTCTCTATTAAATGTAATTTGCCATGTGTCTGCCCAGTTCTGAATCTTGTCTAGATCATTTTGAATGACCTTTGCTGCTGCAACAGTGTTTGCCACTCCTCCTACTTTTGTGTCGTCTGCAAATTTAACAAGTTTGCTTACTATACCAGAATCTAAATCATTAATGTAGATTAGGAATAGCAGAGGACCTAATACTGATCCCTGTGGTACACCACTGGTTACCACACTCCATTCTGAGGTTTTCCTCTAATAAGTACTTTCTGTTTTCTACATGTTAACCACTCCCTAATCCATGTACATGCGTTTCCTTGAATCCCAACTGCGTTCAGTTTGAGAATTAATCTTTTGTGCGGGACTTTGTCAAAAGCTTTCTGGAAATCTAAATAAACCATGTCATATGCTTTGCAATTATCCATTATCGATGTTGCATCCTCAAAAAAATCAAGCAAGTTAGTTAGACATGATCTCCCTTTCCTAAAACCATGTTGACTGTCTCCCAGGACCCTGTTACCATATAGGTAATTTTCCATTATATACTGTTTTTCAGCATTGTTTAGGAGCAGTGGTGTAGTGGTAAATTTTAAAAAGTGGGTAAATGCCGCTGTTTGGTGTTGAACCGACACATTGAACAGATAAACATGAAGAGATACATTGTTCAGACGTGAACAGCACCTGAGAGATAACAATCACAGACCCGACGGTGCACTTCGGTGAGAGTCCTTTTGCGGGCTAGGATGAAGGCTACTAGCACCGCCCTGCAGATCCTATGTGCCTAACAGAACATTAACAGAACTTAAACAACCAATCACAGAACACACACACAGTGGCCCAGTCCAAGCCCTGACCTCAATCCAATTGAGAATATATGGAAAGAGTTGAAAATTGCTGTTCACTAAAGGTCCCCATCCAACTTGACGGAGCTTGAGCAATTTTGCAAAGGCAAAAATTGCAGTGTCCAGATGTGCAAAGCTGATAGAGACTTATCCAAATAGACTCATAGCTGTAATTGCTTCCAAAGGTATCTCTAGCAAATATTGACTCAAGGGGGTGAATACTTATGCAATCAATAATTTTCTGTTTTGGATTTGTAATTGATTTAGAAGAATTTGTAGATTTTATTTTTCACTTTGACATTATGGACTTTTTTTGTGTTGATCAGTGGCAAAAACTCCTAATCCATTTTGATTCAATGTTGTAACACAATAAAATCTGGAAAAGTCCAAGGTGGGTGAATACTTTTGAGAGCCACTGTAAATGAGGATTTTTTTTCCACTGATCTACTCACCATACTCCACACTGTTAAGTGGAAAAAAAGTTTTTATTGAGAAAAAAATTATATATTAAAACTACAAAACTGAAAGATCATAATTGGATATGTCTCCACCCCCCAGAGTTAATACTTGGTGGAAGCACCTTTGACAGACCTGTTCAAGCTCTGTCAAGTTCCTTGGGGAGAGCAATGTACAAATTGCCACAAATTTTCAATTCAAAAAGGTCGGGACTCTGACTGGGCAGCTCAAGGACATTTACCTTTTTGTTCCTTAGCCACTGCAGTGTAGCTTTGGCTGTGTGCTTTGAGTCGTTGTCATGCTGAAAGGTGAACTTCCGTCCCAGTTTCAGCTTTCTTGCAGAGGGCAGCAGGTTTTCCTCAAGGACTTCTTTGTACTTTGCTCCATTCATTTTCCCTTCTATCCTGACAAGTGCCCCAGTCCCTGCCAATGAGAAGCTTCCCCATAACATGATGCTTCCACCACCATGCTATGTTGGGTTTGCGCCAAACATAACACTTTGCATTTAGGCCAAAAAGTTCAATTTTAGTTTTGTCAGACCACAAAACTTTTTGCCACATGGCTACAGAATCTCCTGAGTGTTTTCGGCATACTTCAAACAGGATCCAAGGTGGGCTTTCTTGAGTAATGGCTTCCTGCTTGCCACCCTACCATACAGGCCAGATTTGTGGAGTGCTTGGGATATTGTTGTCACATGCACACTTTGACCAGTTTTGGCCATAAAAGCCTATAGCTCTTGTAAAGGTACCATTGGCTTCTTGGTAGACGCTCTGATCAGTCTCCTTCTTGCTCAGTCATCCAGTTTGGAGGGATGGCCTGGTCTAGGCAGAGTCTTAGTGGTGCCATACACCTTCCACTTCTTAATAATTGTCTTGACCATGTTCCAGGGGATATTCAAGGCCTTTGATATTTTTTTTATACCCATCTCCTGATCTGTACCTTTCAACACTTTGTCCTGGAGTTCTTTTGAAAGCACCTTATTGCTCATGGTTGAGTCTTTGCTTTAAAATGCACTACCCAGCAGAGGGAACCTACAGGAACTGCTGAAATCATGTGAATCACTAAAATTTAACACAGGTGAAGGCCAGTTAACTTGTTGTGTAACTTTGAAGGTGATTGGTTACACCTCAGCTAATTTAGGATTGATATTACATGGAGGGTGGACACTTATCCAACCAAGCTATTTCAGTTTTTATTTTTAATTAATTTTCTACAAATGTCTAGAACATTTTTTTCACTTGGAAGTTGTGGGGTAGGATGTGTAGATACATGAAAAAAAACTATTTTAATGTATTTTAATTCCAGGCTATAAGGCAACAAAAAGTGTAAATTTTGAAAGGGGTTGTAGACTTTCTATAGGCACTATAGGTCTTTTCAACCATTGTTCCCATATCCTTTGGGTTTCTTGCCCAGTAAGGCACCCTTTTTGTTCAAGTTTAAATGAAGAACTTACTGTACCTTCTTATCCTGAGCTTTGAATTCTTTGTTTCTGCAAGCAAAAAAAATATAAAAGTTTTGGATCAGTGCCTGTTCTATTGTTTGTTAACAATTTATCACATGGATCATATTTACATTTACTCATTTGTACTTACCAGTATTTGCAGTATTAGAAAATCTTTCTGTGTATTATCCATTGAATTGCAACCAACCATGACTATAGGTTACAGATAATCTTCTAGGCAACCTATTATACATTAAAATGAATTAGGGGGTCAAAGTTCTATAAGCAAAAAAACACTAAAGAAATGGAAAAAACCTGTAACACCCCATTATGCTCTTTAATGGAGAGATAACATACTTTATCTATGCAACAACTGCAACTGTGTGGGTGAACTTATCCACTGCAATATTGTGATATATGTATTTAGCCTTGACAAAGGAATTTGTCTTACTTGAGCTTTAAACAGCCACATCATCTTTGAGATTATCAGTTAGATAATGCACAGACTTTACTGCAAGCCATGGTTTATAAAGTGAGTCTGCTTTACAGGCTGTGCACTCATTGCAGAAACTCACTCCCGTTAGAAACATGACATTCAACGGTACCTGGAAGGTTGACAGAAATGACAACTATGACAAGTTTATGGAACAGATGGGTAAGCCCAGCTTTCTTTATTTTCTAAAAATGTAAAATAGTCTTAATATAAATAATGTAAGATCTGGTGTTTGTGACAGTTTTAGTATTTGTTATTTACTTTTAAAAACAATTTAATTGACTATTTCTTGCTGATAACTGAATTAGTTCAATACATATAATGGTTGCTAGGAACAGTTGAAAGTGCTATGCAATAGGAGTCTTCTTTCCATGCTTGTGTGTGTGTGTCTGTCTGGGTTTCTTTCTCTCTTTCCCTCCCCCTCTATCTGTCTCTCTCTCTCTCTCTCTCTCTCTCTCTCTCTCTCTCTCCCTCCACTTCCCCTTCTCAGTCTGTGTCATTCTCTCTCTCTTTCCCTTCCCCTCTTTCTCTCTATTTACCCATCTCTTCCTCTTTCCCCTGATCTGAGAGCTGTCGGGGGATGTGGCATATGTTATTTGTTAGGTGAGAAGTTGCTAATAAGGAGGGGTTGCTTATCAAGGAATGTATGGGCTGTGGGTGAGGGTTGGAGGCTTTATGTAGTGTTACAATTTTAAAATCAGCTCTAATAGTCCAGAGCTAGTAGCTAAGTATTTTACTTTATCGGTTACTCTGTATCAGGGCCAATAAATAAACTCTAGAAGTAGTGAGTTTCTCTGTATAATTTTACCTGTATATTGATAATAAAACCTAATTACTGTGATTTGAAATTTATTAGTTGTGTCTAGTCATGTTCACTCTCATGTTTTAATAGATATTAAAGAAAATATTAGGCCTTGTTTTCTTTACAAATAATAATGAAAAAAATAATATGTTTTGTTAATTTAATTTTGTTGTAAAATTATTTTAAATAGATAAGCACTAAATATGACCTGCAAGCTACACAGGTGAATACTTTAAATAGTCAGCCTCAACAATTTAGCAATTCAGCCTTAACAATTTTAGAACCCTGTGCTTTACACATTTGTGGAAACTCTCACAGATAGTCATTATCTATTAGTAAATGCTTGCCAAGCTTTGAATGTTGAAACTCTCAGAATAAGAGGAGCTTTGTTTCAGGCATACTAATGCAATTTAGTGCAAATATCTTCATATAAATGATTTACTTTTCAAAATACATTATTTATATCTCGGCAGTTCAGTCCTGAAATAGTTGAATGTTTCATTGACAGGTGTCAATTTGGTGAAGAGGAAGCTGGCAGCCCATGACAACTTGAAAATCACCATTGCACAAAATGGAGACAATTTCACAGTCAATGAGTCCAGTACCTTTCGCACTGTGGAAATCACATTCACCCTCGGAGTTCCCTTCGAATATAGCCTAGCTGATGGAACTGAGATCTCTGTAAGATCATTTTTTTTCAATGATTAACATATACTGGTACATATGTTCTTAGATAGCCAGTATTAATTTGATAGAAAATAATTAACATACAATAATTACCAGCTTACAGGACTACAGCTCTAGCTGAAGTGAGTGTTGACTGTAACAGTGAAAAGAAACTGAATAAAATAGTGATGCAAAAAGAATGTGAAGGTGGTTAGTACTTTATAGCATTTAAAGCAATTGATTTTCAGTAGTAGTTTCAGTAATTGTAGCAAGACCTATTAATCATATGCAGTGACTTACTCATTTAAAAACACACCTACATATTTAGAGTTAAGCATTCTTATATTTTGTTTGAGGACTGCCCTTTATGTACACATTTGAATCATTCTTCATAGGCTGCCTTTACTGCTGGATTAGTTTGAGGACTTGTGTTTACACTACAGGCACATGCCTCTTTACTTAAATATTGAAGCACGCTTGGGGTAGTTAGTTGTATCAACTAATAATTCAGTATGCCCATGCATTACAACTCACTTCCTCCCAGTGCCACACAGAGATTATTAGCATCTAGACCAGGGGTGTCAAACTCCAGTCATCGAGGTCCGCAGGGTCTTCTGGTTTTGATTCCAACTTAAACTCTTAACATAATTGATCTAATTATTTGTTCAATTTGACATTTAATATTTTGCAAGGTCTTTTACAGTTGATGGTTTTAAAAATGCACTTGATTCAAGGTACACTACCTATGAAACATTTTGAGGCCTCAAGAGAAGTATTAAATGTGTCCAGTTAATCAAATAATTAGATCAATTAAGTAACTGAGAGCTCAGGTGGAATGAAAGCCAGAAGACACTGCGGCCCTCCAGGAACTGAGTTTGACACCTCTGATCTAGATGACCCTCCAGCGCGGTGAACTGCAGCCTTGTGGGCTACAATCACAAAACGACAAAAGGCACACTTTACAATTTGTATTTAATGTTTTAATTTTTTAATGTTTTGGCCCATTACCTGGCAACAGAGCAGTCCAGATCAGCTAATTAACCCTCAAGCACATGTCACCTAATGGTAGTTATCTGAATTGCATAAATTGAGCACCAGACACATTGTGCTGCAAATGCATGAGCCTGCTTTTATTTGGCTCAAAATATTGCTTCTTTCATTTTGACACTTTAAAAGCATTCTCGTACCTACTGGATTTTTTTCTCAGGGCACGTGGGCCAAGGAGGGAGATAAGTTAGTTGGAAAATTCAGCAGAAAAGACAATGGCAAGGAACTCCTCACTGTCCGAGAAATCATTGCTGACGAGCTTGTCCAGGTAAAGTCTTGCTGATAAGTGGCTTAGATGGTAGACACAATATGCTGTAAAGTACACCCTAACATAACATATTAAGTACTGCTAATGGCTTTAATGCTATACAACAGTGGTGCACAACTCAGGTCATGGACGGCCGGTGTCCCTTCTGGTTTTTGTTCTAACCATACCCTAAATTAGTTAATTGGATCAATTAAGCTTCTAATAAGCTCCAATAAAGTACTTTCGGGTGCAGTTGGAATAAAAACCTGCAGGGACACCGACCCTACAGTCAACATACACTGATACATTTTTTAAAATAAAAAAAGAACACTAACCAGTGCTTTGACATGTCTGTATGTAATTATTGGGAAAATCTACCTCGAGTTTAACATTTCTTTTTTTTTTTCTTCTCTATCATTTCTAGAGCTACCATTATGATGGAGTTGATGCCAAAAGAGTTTTCAAAAGGGCTTAGAGATCTATTTTTTCAACAAAGAGAATAATAGAGAGAAACCAGCTGGCTTATTCCAAAGTGCACCTTCAATTTGAAATATCAACGGAATATCTTGAAAAAAAAATCCCCTATATGAACATGCTGTTTTTATTCAGTAACATTTGCAATGTAGTGCTTAAACATTTTTTTTTTGTTGATATTTTTGCAATTTCAAATACATACTAAATGAATAAAGGTATTATGTTTGTTCATTTGCATTGTCTATATTGTACTCAATTTAAATTAAGTTGATCACAATAACAACGTTGGAATTGTAAATACAGTACAAGTGTGAGGACAATCATTTACTCCTTCCCTAATGATCACTTATTTGGAACACTATTCTATAAATGTTATATTCTCAATCACCAGTTATTAATATCAATTCAGCAACTCACTGGTAACCAATGTAAGAACCTAAGCACAGGAGTAATATGTTGAGAAAGAGTATGAGAAAACAATCTGCAGATTTGTTCTGGTCAAGCTGAACCCTTCTGAGCACCGACGTCATTTCAGAAATATCTTGGGGGCGGAATGCAAGTTTTTGTCAACATTGAACACACCATACTCTGTCCTAAATATCATCATGAATGTGAAAAAAAAAACAGGCAGTAACTGGGCCACTTTTACAACAAGAGCGTGCTGCACTTTGTCAACATAGTTACATCTCACCAGATTTAATACATACTTCTAACCTCGAGTTACGTTTGATACATTTCATCTGCTTTCTACCGAGAATGACACTTTGCATCAAATATAAACCAATGAACACAAACTGCCAAACAAGCACCACATTCCTGTGAATGTTGAAAGCAGAAATGTGTAGCAAAGTTTTAAATAACATGTTTACACAGATAATCATGAATAAACTAAAATAAACGGGTAGTGTCCCACTTTCACCCAACTGCATCCCCTGCCCTATAGCAAACGACACCCCTGGCAAGCACTCTGTGTATACCAACAAACAAGGGATTACAAAAATCAAGAGGAAAGGTTATGAATGCATCCCTCTTATCCAGCACAGACCTAAATTTTGGAACATTTCTCAAATGACTGAATGCTGTAATGATAGCAACATTAAGATGGGAATCAAAGGAAAGATCAGGATCCATGATAACACCCAGGGTTTCACCCTAGTGAAGGTAGAATGGAATTCGCATCAAAAGTAATGATGGAATTACAGACACATACTCAACTTGTTCTTGATAACTTTACGTGCTCTTTACCACACAATGTATCAAGCTTTTCAGTTGCTTCATTTGCACTCTATCCCATCATGCCCAGGGCAGTAGTTACACCCACCCTTTTTTACGTACACAATAGCCACAAACACACACCAATACATAGCAAGAAAAACTTACTGTCACCCATGACAACACCAAATCAACATTGAGAAAAATCAACAGGGGCGGGACATCCAGGTTTGGAGAGAGTTGACTGGTGCTTTTTAGGAATTTCACTGAAGCCAAAAAAGGGTACTCCACAAGGAAGTATAATAAGCCCACTCTTATTTAATAGCATGTTAAATGATTTAACGGATGAAATTTTAAAAAGTAAATGTAAAGTAGTTTTTTTTTTTTTTTTGCAGACGATGGGGGATTCTGGATAAAAAGAAACGATGAAAGTGATACAGAGGGAATTACAAAGAATATTAGACAAAATAGTAAACTGGTCAGGTGAGTGAGGGTTTAAGATTTCTACAGAAAAGTTTGTAAGCATGATATTTCCAAGGAAAATGAAGGTGGAAAAGTTGAAGGTTAAATTGGGAATGAATGAGTTGAAAGAGGTTGAGGATTTTAAATATCCTGGTGCATCTTAGATGGGAAAACAAGATGGAATAAACAAATTCAGACTACTGAGAAGAAATGCAAGCAACATATAAATCTGTTGAGAGCTATTGCTGTGACAACTTGGGGAGCAGACCATGACTGTTTAGCTATGATCTATAAAGGTGTTATAATGGAGTGTTTTGGATTTTGAATGTCTAGTTCTGGGAGCTGCAAACAAAACCCAATTGCAGGTTTTAAATCAGATACAGGCTCAAGCTTTGCCAGTTTGTTCAGAAACAATGTGATCTTCACTGGTTGCAGCATTGCAGGTTTTGATAAGAACAACTTTATAGAGAAAGAGAGAACTGCACACTCAATTGCACTCCAAAATATTTTTAATTCATAAAAGACTTGTCACCAAAGTTTCGACACACAAGTGTCTTTGTCATGGTCCTAAATACAAATGTTGAATTACAGAGGTAAATACACTTGAGGTTATAAAAAGCAGGTGAACATAATTGCACATTGGTAAAATATACCAATTAAATCAACATTTTCCTACAGTGTCACCAGAATATAATTACACAACACTAGAAAATCTACAGAAGTTAAAAATATTTTTAATGACAATAGTCAGAAAGTCTTGTATAAAACATATAAACACTGAATTCAATATAACCCCCAATAGAAAATTATTTTATTTGTGTACGTATAATTAATACCAAAATACACAAGGACAATATGAGAACACCATAATCAGATATATTAATTCATGTGTCTTAATATAAGTTGACATAGATCATAACAAGGACTTAAGGTCAAATTCAACATTCATTCCATTAGGAACCATAGTTTTCAAATAATAAATCCAAAAGCTTCTCTTTGTAAAATAATCTAAATTGCCCCCTCTCCTAGGTAGCCTAACCTTCTCTATCCCTAAATAATGAAGAAATGTATATATATACAGTACTGTGCAAAAGTTTTAGGCAGGTGTGAAAAAATGCTGCAAAGTAAGAATGCTTTCAAAAATAGACATGTTAATAGTTTATATTTATCAATTAACTAAATGCAAAGTGAGTGAACAGAAGAAAAATCTACATCAAATCCATATTTGGTGTGACCACCCTTTGCCTTCAAAACAGCATCAGTTCTTCTAGGTACACTTGCACACAGTTTTTGAAGGAACTCGGCAGGTAGGTTGGCCCAAACATCTTGGAGAACTAACCACAGTTCTTTTGTGGATTTAGGCAGCCTCAGTTGCTTCTCTCTCTTCATATAATCCTAGACAGACTCGATGGTGTTGAGATCAGGGCTCTGTGGGGGCCCTACCATCACTTCCAGGACTCCTTGTTCTTCTTTACGCTGAAGATAGTTCTTAATGACTTTCGCTGTATGTTTGGGGTCGTTGTCATGCTGCAGAATAAATTTGGGGCCAATCAGATGCCTCCCTGAAGGTATTGCATGTACTTCTCAGCATTGAGGAGACCATTAATTCTGACCAAATCCCCAAATCCATTTGTAGAAATGCAGCTCCAAACTTGCAAGGAACCTCCACCATGCTTCACTGTTGCCTGCAGACACTCATTTGTGTACCGCTCTCCAGCCCTTCAGCGAACAGATTGCCTTCTCTTCCTGCCAAATATTTCAAATTTTGACTCATCAGTCCAGAGCACCTACTGCCATTTTTCTGCACCCCAGTTCCTGTGTTTTCATGCATAGTTGAGTCGCTTGGCCTTGTTTCCACGTCGGAGGTATGGCTTTTTGGCCGCAAGTCTTCCATGAAGGCCACTTCTGACCAGACTTCTCCAGACAGTAGATGGGTGTACCAGGGTCCCACTGTTTTTTGCCAATTCTGAGCTGATGACATTGCTGGACATCTTCCGATTGCAAAGGGAAGTAAGCATGATGTGTTTTTCATCTGCTGCAGTAAGTTTCCTTGGCCGACCACTGCGACTACGGTCCTCAACGTTGACCGTTTCTTTGTGCTTCTTCAAGAGAGCTTGGACAGCACATCTGGAAACCCCTGTCTGACCTGAAATTTCTGCCTGGAAGAGACCTTGCTGATGCAGTATAACTACCTTGTGTCTTGTTGCTGTGCTCAGTCTTGGCATGGTGTATGACTTTTGAGAGTAAACTGTCTTCAGCAACCTCACCTTGTTAGCTGAGTTTGGCTGTTCCTCACCCAGTTTTATTCCTCCTACACAGCTGTTTCTGTTTCAGTTAATGATTGTGTTTCAACCTACATATTGAATTGATGATCATTAGCACCTGTTTGGCATAATTGTTTAATCATACACCTGACTATATGCCTACAAAATCACTGACTTTGTGCAAGAGTACCTAGAAGAATTGATGCTGTTTTGAAGGCAAAGGGTGGTCACACCAAATATGGATTTGATTTAGATTTTTCTTCTGTTCACTCACTTTGCATTTAGTTAATTGATAAATATAAACTATTAACATATCTATTTTTAAAAGCATTCATACTTTATAGCATTTTTTCACACCTGCCTAAAACTTTTGCACAGTAGAGTATATACCGGAGATGGAATTTTGTAGAAGGGAAAGATGATCTGATCACCTATTTATATTTACTGCTGAAGCACTGGCATTGTTAGGCATGATACATAAAGTGATGGAAATAAAATCAGACAGAGCAGTCCTGTTTACTGATTCCTTGAGTTCACTGAATGCTATTGAGACAGGGAGTGGTCAGGAAAGATATTATATAGGATATTTTAATATCATTAAATTAATGTGTAATCAGAGACACATATATTATATTAGCATGGGTACCAAGCCATTCCGGAGTGCTAGGTAATGAACAGGTGGATTTGATGGCAAAAAATTGGTTTTGAGAAAGAAAGTGGATATGGCACTCCCTTTGTGCCAGGCAGAAATAAATACAAAAACTAACAAAACCTCATGGAATTATGGCAAAATCAGTGGGAACACAATTATAAGGGAAGGTTTTATTACGATATACAGCCAAAAGTCAGGTTAGGGAGTGAAACATCTGGAGGAGAATTGAATAGGGCAGAATAAACTATATGAACAGATAGAGAATTGGACATACAGCATTGAATCAGCATCTGTTTAGAATACGGAAACATGTAGATGGATTATGTGGAGAATGTTAAAGGTTAGAAACTACAACATTATATATTACAATGTAATAAATTCAAACAACAGAGAGAGGTGTTAATAAATCAGGTGAAGGCATTAGAGGTGGATAATTTATCAATATACAGTATAATGAAGGAGGGGAAGAGAAAACAAAAAGGGAAAAAAACATTTATCACAATACATACTGACTACAGGCTTTGAAAATGTGGCCCAATAAGAAGTCTTGTGCTCTGTGATGTTTTTGCTTGACGGTTTCTAAATATTTTACTGACAAAAATGCTTGATATATTAAACTGGAAATACTTAACCCATACATTATTTGATATGATTATGTTTACTTTATAAGCCATTATCAATATAAATACTAAAAACATAAGATACTGCAGCAGTCTAATTAAAAGTACAAAAAAAGATTTCAAAGGCTTTGATGGAGCACAGTCAAGTCAGTCATTAAGAAGTGGAAGGTATACGGCACCACCCGGAATCTGCTTAGAGCAGACCATCCTCCCAAACTGAGCAGCCGGGTAAGAAGAGCATTGGTCAGAGAAGCCACCAAGAGCCCAATGACAACTCTGAAAGACTACAGCGTTCCATGGCTGAGATGGGAGAAACTGTCCATGTGTCAACAATAGCTGAGGTACTCCACAAATCTGGCCTGTATGGAAGAGTGGCAAGAAGGAAGCCATTTCTGAAAAAAGCCCATGTAAAATCCTACTTGAAATTTGCAAAAATGCATGTGGGAGACTCTGAAAAGATGTGGCAAAAGATTCTGTGGTCCGATGAAACAAAAATTGAACTATTTGGCCTAAATGCAAAACGTTCTGTCTGGCGCAAACCCAACACAGCACATCACCCAGGTAACACCATCCCTTCTGTCCATGACCCCAAGCACACAGCCAAAGCGACACTGGAGTGGCTTAAAAACAAGAAAGTGAATGTCCTAGAGTGGCCCAGTCAAAGCCCGGACTTGAATCCGATTAAGAATCTGTGGCAAGACTTGAAGATTGCTGTCCACCAATGATTCCCATCCAACTTGACAGAGCTTGAACAATTTTGCCTAGAAGAATAGGTGAATATTGCCCAAACCAGATGTGCAAACCTGGTAGACACTTACCCCAAAAGACACACAGCTGTAATTGCTGCCAAAGGTGGTTCTACCAAGTATTGACTCAGGGGGGTGAATACTTATGTAACCAAGACATTTCAGGGCTTTTTTTTTTTTTTTTCATTAACTGTTGTTTCACAATAAAAATGATCTTGCCTCTTCAAAGTGTTGAGTAGGTTGTGTAAATCAAAGGAAAATCCCATTTAAATGCATCAAAATTTCAGGTTGTAACACAACAAACTGACAATGTCCAAGGGGGGTGAATACTTACTATAGGCATTGTATAATATATACACACACACATCTTGGCCCAGGTTTTGACTCATGTCCATGCAGAGTGCCAGGATATGGTCTCCTGCAACAAAATTGGCTGAAGGTGATTCTACACTAAATATAAAACCATTCAACTAAGTGTGTGTGTGTGTCTCTCTCAAGATCTGTATAAGCACCTTAATTATTGCTCATACTCCCTGCACATTGTGAAATTCTTTATTATGCAAAAATAATAAAAAGGTAACAAAGTTACTATTATCAATTGTAATATAAAAAGCCTTTATAAAATATAACAGGACACTCCCAAAGGATACTGATAATGTTAGGTGTTATTCAAATTTACAAGACAAACACTAGTTATGTTATAAAACTTCAGAAATCTTTCATATTGTACAAATAATCACACTTTTTTTGTTTGTTTTACAGCTCCATCATTTTACATATAAAAATAAAGAGGCACTGTGGAACAGCTTAGCTATTTATAAAACTGTTATTGTATTGGAAAATAAATCATTTTACTATCTAAATATATGGCAATTTCAAATGTCAAAGTTGAAAAAGTAGAGCACTATAAACAGTATGTGTAGATAGGATCAAACAAAGGTCAATTAATTTAAGATATATTTAATCTCCGCTGTCAATGGAACATTGTAAGTAACTCTCTATTTATATTTTAGTGGTCAGTCAGTAGGTTTTACTGTTCTGTAGGCATATCTAGTGTCTTAATAAATTAATGGAAATAGTTTATTTTTAGCACATTGTATAGAATTGTACAGAAAGAACAGTTTTTACATGATGTAACTGCTGAGATACCAATAACAAACATATTAAAACAACAGGTATAAAAAGGTCACATCTACTGTAATGTGCAACTAGACTAATTTGACTCTGACAAACTTAAGTTTTCAATACATTAATTGTTTTGCCATTCAGTCAATGTAAAAAAAAAGTAAATGTTACTACAAAATAATTCTTCAAGCACATTAAATTGTTTAATCCACTAAAACAAATCTAGCAATGCTGTTTCTGTATGTAACTGCTTGTCTTGCGTGCTTTCAGTCCTGTAAAATAATTTGTTTTGTTTGGGGTTTTGCAATAGAAGGTATTACACTGCCCTCTACTGGAAAAAACGTTTTTAACAATGTCTTCTTCAAGCAAAGAAATACAACCATAGAAAATACAATGACACCACCTATTGTCAGCTATTCTTGAAGACTAATGTTTGTTTTACAAACAAATTATGCTTAACAATAACAAAAAAAAAAAAAAAAAAAAGGATTTGGGCATGAAACGGTTCCCTCTTCATGTCTGTTTTGTCTGAAAGAAATAAAATAGAAATGTTCAGAATAGCAAATTATGAAATTAAAAAAACAAAAAAGTTCCTCAATCCTCATCTTGCTCGTTTGGTTGTTAGTAGCTTATTGATCCCAGAATCTCAACAAGCTGATCCCAGGGTGTCAGCTTCAACAACATTACTGGGGAGTTGGTTCCAGACCCTGACGATTCTCTGTGTAAAAAAGTGCCTCTTATTTTCTTTTCTGAATGCCCCTTTGTCTAATCTCCATTTGTGACCCCTGGTCCTTGTTTCTTTTTTCAGGTCGAAAAAGTCCCTTGGGTCAACAATGTCAATACCTTTTAGAATTCTGAATGCTTGAATTAGGTCACTGCATACTCTTCTTTATTCAAGACTGAATAGATTCAATTATTTTAGCCTGTCTGCATATGACATGCCTTTTAAACCCGGAATAATTCTGGTCGCTCTTCTTTGCACTCTTTCTAGAGCAGCAATATCCTTTTTGTAGCGAGGTGACCAGAACTGAACACAGTGTTCAAGATGAGGTCTTACTAATGCATTGTGTAGTTTTAACTTTACTTCCCTTGATTTAAATTCATCATGTTATCCGAGCATCTTGTTGGCCTTTTTTATAGCTTCCCCACATTGTCTAGATGAAGACATTTCTGACATTTGCCATGTGTCTGCCCAGTTCTGAATCTTGTCTAGATCATTTTGAATGACCTTTGCTGCTGCAACAGTGTTTGCCACTCCTCCTATTTATGTGTCGTCTGCGAATTTAACAAGTTTGCTTACTATACCAGAATCTAAATCATTAATGTAGATTAGGAATAGCAGAGGACCTAATACTGATCCATGTGGTACTCCACTGGTTGCCACACTCCATTCTGAAGTTTCCCTTGTAATCAGTACTTTCTGTTTTCTACATGTTAACCACTCCCTAATACATGTACATGTGTTTCCTTGAATCCCAACTGCGTTCAGTTTGAGAATTAATCTATTATGCGGGACTTTGTCAAAAGCTTTCTGGAAATCTAAATAAACCATGTCATATGCTTTGCAATTATCCATTATCGATGTTGCATCCTCAAAAAAATCAAGCAGGTTAGTTAGACATGATCTCCCTTTCCTAAAAACATGTTGAATGTCTCCCAGGATACTGTTACCATATAGGTAATTTTCCATTTTGGGTCTTATTTTAGTTTCCATAAGTTTGCATATAATAGAAGTCAGGCTTATTGGTCTATAGTTACCTGGTTCAGTTTTGTTTCCCTTTTTGTTGATCGGTATTATGTTTGCAATTTTCCAGTCTGTCGGTACAACCCCTGTGTCAAGAGACTGTTGCATGATCTTGGTTAGCGGTTTGTAAATAACTTCTTTCATTTCTTTGAGTACTATTGGGAGGATCTCATCCGGCCCAGGGGATTTGTTTATTTTAAGAGCTCCTAGTCCCTTTAACACTTCTGCCTCAGTTATGCTAAAGTTATTTAAAACTGGATAGGAACTGGATGACATGTGGGGCATGTTGTCAGTATCTTCCTTTGTAAAAACTTGTGAAAAGTAATCATTTAATATATTTGCTATTTTTTTCTTCATCTATTATTTTGCTGTTTGTATCTCTTAGACATTTAATCTCCTCTTTGAATGTTCTCTTGCTGTTGTAATATTGGAAAAACATTTTGGAATTGGTTTTAGCTCCCTTAGCAATGTTCATTTCTATTTCTCTCTTGGCCTTTCTAACTTCCTTTTTGACTTGCATTTGCAGTTCTGTGTACTCTTTCTGTGTACTTTCTTTTTGGTCCTTTTTTAATGCTCTGTAAAGTGCCTTTTTTCGCTGAATATTTTTTTTTAATTGATCTATTAAACCATTTTGGCAATTTAGTTTTACATTTAGATTTGTCTACTTTAGGGATATAATTGTTTTGCGCCTCTAGTACTACATTTTTGAAGAACAACCATCCTTTTTCTGTGGGTGTTTTCTCTATTTTACTCCAATCTACTTCTGTTAGTCTCTGTTTCATACCTTCATAGTTTGCTTTTCTAAAATTGTAAACCTTAGCTTTAGTCTTTACTTTTGGGGATTTAAAAAACACTTCAAATGAGACCATGTTGTGGTCTGAGTTTGCTAATGGTTCTCTGACCTCTGTTTTAGTTATTCTGTCTTTGTTATTTGAAAAGGCTAAATCAAGGCATGCCTCCCCTCCAGTCGGTGCCTTGACAAATTGTGTTAGGAAGCAGTCATTTGTCATTTCCACCATTTCTATTTCATCCTTCGTGCTACCCACCGGGTTTTCCCATTTTATTTGGGGGAAGTTGAAATCCCCCATTAGTATGGCTTCTCCTTTGCTACACACATTTCTAATGTCATTGTATAACAGATTATTTTGCTCACCGTCTGAATTTGGCGGTCTATAGCATGCTCCTATTATTATGCCCTTTGAATTTTTGTCCGTTATTCTGACCCATATTGAATCAGCTTTATTCTCTTTGTCCAGGTTTAACAACTGGGCTTCAAGACTGTTTCTTATGTATAGCGCTACCCCTCCACCTCTTCTGTCCCGCCTGTCTTTCCTATACAGTGTATACCCACAAATATTATATTCATCCCCATCACTCTCAGACAACCAAGTTTCTGTAACACCCATCACATCATAGTTACCTGTTAGTGCAGTAGCTTCAAGTTCTAGAATTTTGTTTCTGATACTTCTAGCATTTAGATAAATACATTTAATGGTTGTCTTACCTGAGTTGTTGTCCTTGTTTTGATGCGATCTCCCTTCTGTTTTTTTTGTTGATTTCTCCCCCCTTCCTTTCTACTTTGGATGCTCCGACCTTGCTCGAGGATTTTTCTCCATTAGCACTAGTTCCCTAAAAATGAAATACATCACATTTTAAAAACTGACATATGTGTGAAAAGTAATTCACAACACTGCTTGCATGAATTAAGAGCTATCTGTTATCTGCACTACTTGTTTAATGATAAAGAATAAGTAATAAAACAGCTTCATTATAATTTGACCAAAATATTTTATGTAAAAAAAAATAACCAGCATTATAGTTACACAGATGGCCTTCCTAAGTTTTAAATTAATTATGAAACAAAACACAGTTGTAACTTTAAGTTAGTGAAATTCAGGCAGTCTGGCAATGGCTCTCTACCATTCACTAACAAGTCTCCCTATTTAAACTCCAGGGTATGCCTTCTGGTCCCCCCCAGTCGCCTCTTCTACCTGTTTGATGGTGCTCGTAAGGATCTGGGTGGTTTAATTGGTGGCTATCTTTAAACTTGTATTTCTCATTCTTATGTAAACCGTAAGTGGCAATTTATTCATGCATCTGAACGGGACTGAACTTTAAGTGGTTCCTAGGCACACTGCTGACTGTGTATGTAGCCTAATTTCTGGGAACAGCAGTCCTTATGCTGGGGATGTCCAGAAACTAGTGAAGAAGTCACAGCAGACTTCAGTGGCAAAGCAGGACTTGCAGTTTCATTTTTATCACTACCTGTGTACTCAGAGTCTGATGGCACATCTGCACTGTTCCAATCTGTGCTGCTTGTTTTCTCTCCATACTGCAGGTGTGAGGTGTTTCTATATTTATAACTTCCATCATGTTCCCCTTCTGGTTTTATTTGTTCCAAGAACACTGGATCTACGTCAGAGAAAAAGGTCCTTCCTGTATGTTCAGAACTCTTTCTGAGTGCATGTCTTCTGAGGGAACAACAATAAATAAATGATTACACAAACATGTAAGAGACCTTTTTCCCCTTTAGCAGTGACCAGGCCACATACCTTGTAGGTGCTCCGAGTCGCTTGAATTTTTTTGTTTCCAATTATTCTTCCAAGACTTCAAAGAGTGACCAATATCAATAGAAGCTGGTACAGTTAAATAGGTGAATAGAATGTATTAAGCAAGTGATCTAATGATGTGAGGGTTCTGATGGACTACTTGTATTGTGCAAAATAAGATGAAATTATAATTTAATGATGGACTGATTGTTAAAAAAAAAAATGAATGCGGCGAGCACGTATTCATAGGGACTATAAAACACACATTCTTCATTTCAAGAACGAATTGGTTAAATAATGAGCTATGTTGTGCTTTCGGTTTGTATAACAATAAATACCTCCAGAACGATACAACATAGCGGTGGTTTTCACTTTTTTTTTTTTTTTTTTTTTTTAGTTCTGTACCCCCTGTGTCTGAAAGTTTCAGCTTGTAATAACCCGAGATACAAGATGCAAGAGTATATCTTAAATAAGTGTCTTTATTAGACCCTCTGTTGAAACCTACACGTTAGTGTTTTCTAAGGACTTCCTCGAGGTATCCTAGCTAGAGGGTAAGTATGTAGGGCGCTACTGACCTCTAGTGGCATAACTTGAACTGCATTATATACATAAACATTCACATTACTACATTCTCCCCCCCCTGCTTAAGATTTCAGCTTCTCTAAAATTTTGAAACAGTTTAAACACAGTTATAAACAAAATGTAACACTAATACACTAGATGCCTCTGAACTATTTCTGTAACAACAACTACACACAATAGTCCATCCTTAACTGTACATAAACATTTAATTTCAAACTTTTTTTTGAAAAAATTATTTACAAGTCAAAGTCCTTCAGGTAACCAGGCTTTTTGACAGTTCTTTGGGAACGACGCACAGCTTGTGCCATGCTTTGATTGTCCCTGCCCACCTCTGGGGAACTCCCAGTTTGTTCCTCTGGTTTCAAAGCAAGCTGCTCTGAGACAGTGTCCGCATTGTTTGGAACAAGTTCATCTGGCATGGTTACTCTAGCTGGTGGTTGTAGAACCTCTGCAGGTGTGTCCTGCATAATATCCTCTGACCCAATGGTGTTGTCCTGTTGTCTAGACAGGATCTGATCTATGTGTCTGCGTACTATTCTGCCATCTCCCAGCATTACCTTGAAAGATACAGGACCAGTCACTGTTGCAATGACTCCTGGTATCCACTTGGGACCGTAACTGAAGTTTCTTGTCATCACAGAGTCTCCGTCTCCAAAACTCCTCCCCTTTGTGTGCTTGTCGTGGTGTTCCTTTTGTTTATTCTGCTTAAGTTCCACTTTTCTCTTTAAATCGGGATGCACTAAATCAAGCGTAGACCGAAGTTTCCTCCCTAGTAACATCTCTGCTGGGGAGAGTCCTGTGGTAGTTTGAGGTGTTAACCTATAGCTGAATAGTACCCTTGACACTTTAGTTGACATACTTCCTTCTCCCGCTTTCTTCATCATCGTCTTGAATATTTGAACGGCTCGTTCTGCGAGACCGTTGGAAGACGCATGAAACGGGGCTGATGTAACATGGACAATGCCATTTTTGTTCATGAATTCCTTGAACTCTGAGCTGACAAAACAGGTGCCGTTATCAGAAACTACCATTTCTGGTAATCCCTGATTGCTAAAACTTTTTCGCAAACAGTCAATTGTAACAGCTGATGTTGCTGAAGTTACCGGGTAAACATCCATCCATTTGGAATGAGCATCTATGAGTATCAAAAACATCTGCCCCATAAATGGTCCTGCATAATCTAGGTGTAATCGCTTCCAGGGTCTGTCTGGCCACTCCCAGGGATGTAGCGGGGCTGTGGCTGGTGCTTTCCGGTGTTCCTGACACTTGCTACATGCCTTTACCCGTGTCTCTATCTCCTCATCTAGTTTGGGCCACCAGAAATAACTTCTGGCCAGAGCCTTCATGCGCGAAACCCCTGGATGGCACTGATGCAGCTGTTCCAACACAGCCTGTCGTCCTCGCTGTGGGATGATGACACGTGCCCCCCACAAGACACAACCATCTTGCACACTCAATTCTGTCTTCCTAGCAGAATAAGGTGTAAAATCTGTTCCTTCCCCCTGCTGTGGCCACCCCCTTAAAACGTACTCTCTCACCCTAGACAGTATGGAATCTTTACCTGTCCACACTCTCACCTCCTCTGCGGTCACCATCGCTATGTCTTCCATCATCAGCACCCTGTCTTCCAGACCTGTGGATTGGGAAGTGTCCGGCAGTGGCACACGACTCAAGGCGTCTGCGTTGCCGTGGTCCTTACCCGCCTTGTAGACTATCACGTACTCATACGCCCGCAGTGTCACAGCCCACCTCTGGATCCTCGGTGACACCATCTGTGGAACAGCCTTCATTTCGTTGAAGAGTGAAAGAAGCGGTTTATGATCTGTGCATATGGTGAACTTTCTACCATAGAGATACTTGTGAAACCGTTACACCCCGAAAATCAGCTAGTTTTGTTCAGCTGATGTGAGTGTTCTTGACATAAAACCTATGGGTCTCTCCCACCCATCCGGCATGAGGTGTGAAAGTACTGTGCCTATCCCGTAGGGGGAGGCGTCACAGGACAGAATCAGCTCTTTCTCACTGTCGTAATGCACAAGTATATCTGTGGATTGCATGAGCTTTTTAGATTTCTCAAAAGCAGCCTCCTGGTCTTTTTTCCATTGCCATTTTGTGTCTTTTCTCAACAATTTGTGCAGTGGAGCCAACAGTGTTGACAGGTTAGAAAAACCTGTTATAATAGTTCAACAGTCCTAAGTAAGCCTTAAGCTCTGTTGTGTTGGTAGGTGCAGGTGCATTTTGGATAGCTTGTACCTTGTTCTTAAGTGGGTGTAGTCCTGTGGCATCCACTTTGTGACCCAGAAACTCAGCCTCACTTCCCAGAAAGGTACACTTCCTTCTCTTTAGCCGTAGGCCTGCCTCCTCCACTCTCTGAAGTACCTCGCTTAGCATCTGCAGGTGCTCCTGATCATTCTTGCCCGTCACCATGATGTCGTCCAGGTAAATGGCTACATGGTGAATTCCCTGCAGCAAACCCTCCATAATTCTCTGAAAGATAGGTGGACTGGATGAAACCCTGAATGGAAGACGGTTTACAGTAAATAACCCTTTGTGTGTGTTTATAGTTACATACTTTTTTGATTCCTCATCCAATATTACCTGTTGATAGGCATGACTCATGTCCAATTTGCTGAATTTTGCCCCTCCTGAGAGCTTTGCAAAAAGATCTTCAATTCTGGGAATGGGATACTGTTCCAGTTTGGATACCAGATTTACAGTAAGTTTGTAATCTCCGCAAATCCTCACAGAGTTATCAGGCTTTAGCACTGGGACTATGGGAGCTGCCCACTCAGAGAATTTCACTGGTTCAATTATTTTGTCTCTCAAGAGGCGGTCCAGCTCAGCCTCCACTTTCGGTTTCATAGCATAAGGCACAGGTCTTGGCTTAAAGAACCTTGGTGTTGCCTCTTTGTCAACATATATTTTAGCCGGTGGGCCTCGCAATGTCCCCAATTCCTCTTTGAATACATTCTCATGTTTCTTCAACACATCCTGGAGTGTTGTTTTGTCTCTACCTATCTGGTTTACAGTGCCCCAGTTTAATTCCAACTCCTTAATCCAACCGCGGCCCAGTAGGTTTGGTCCTTTGCCAGACACTACTACTACTGGCAGCTGTTTAACAGTCTCTCTGTACTGTACAGTTAAGTTTGCAGTACCCAATGTTTTCACTCTTTCGCCTGTATAGGTTCTGAGATGCAGGGAACATGTCTTTAGCTCAGGTACTTTTGCCCCATTCCTTAGTTTGGAGTACTCTGTTTCATTCATAATTGTAACACTGGACCCCGTGTCAACCTCAAATTGCACATCCGACTTGTTCACTTTTAACTGTAATGTGACAGGCGCTACCTTGGGAATGCTTGTCTCTGTTATGTTACTCATAGTGAACACGTCTTCAGTGTCACTTGCATCTGTTTCAGGATTTTCGCTAATGTGATGAGCCCCATGTTTTTTTTTTCCACTTTTCCCTGCTTTTGTTTTCCTCCCCCTCTAGGTTTGGTTTTCTCCACAGGTGAGTTCGCCCTGCACGCTTTCCTGATCTGCCCCTTTTTTCCGCATCTGTGACACATTTCCTTAAGAAAACGACAGTCATTCGCCATGTGCTCACCACCGCATCTATAACATGCCCTCATATTTCCTTCAGTTCGTGGTTCCCTCCACGTTTTTAGTTTTTGCACTGTAGCCTGGCTAGCATGTTTCCAGTTAGCACCATTGCTTCCTTTGCTTTGCCATTGTAAATCCTGGACGTCTTTGTTCGCTGTCTCCAATGCCTGAGCAAGTTTCAATGCTTTTTCAAATGTTAACTCGGTTTCTGCTACCAGCCTGCGCTGAATACGATCATCGTCTACACCACAGACTAGCCTGTCCCGTAACATTTCCTTTAGCCTATCTCCATAGTTGCAATGTTGAGCCAGTTCTCATAGCACTGCCACATATTCAGTCACACTCTCATTTGCCTGTTTGTTTCTCGAGTTAAATTTAAAGCGTTGAACTATTTCGCTGGGCTTTGGGCTGTAGTGCGTTTTCAACAGTTCAACTAAATCGTCAAACAATTTGTCCCCTGGCTTATCTGGGCTTAACAAATTTCTCATCAGACTATATGTTGGGCTTCCCACCGAACTTAAGAGAATCGCCCTTTTTTTATTGCCGTTGTCAATCTCATTTGCTTCAAAAAAATGCGACAGCACTTCGCAATATTCCTCCCATGTCTGTAGTTGACTATCAAACGGCGTGGTTGTTCCTACCATGGCAGCCATGTTCCGTTGTCTGTGAGCGCTCTTGCTAACGTTAGCAGGTTGGGTCGAAGCTATGCAGCTACACTTGTCTTTTCTCCTTCGTTGTCTCCGTTTTCAACGACCTAAGACAAGTTGCCCGATTTCCTTGTCGCCATATGTAATAACCCGAGATCTAAGATGCAAGAGTATAACTTAAATAACAGTGTCTTTATTAGAACCATCTCTGTTGAAACCTACACATTAGCGTTCTCTAAGGATTTCCTCGACCCCACAGTATCCTAGGTAGAGGGTAAGTATGTAGGGCGCTACTGACCTCTAGTGGCATAACTTGAACTGCATTATATACATAAACATTCACATTACATAAGAACATAAGAACATAAGAAAGTTTACAAACGAGAAGAGGCCATTCGGCCCATCTTGCTCGTTTGGTTGTTAGTAGCTTATTGATCCCAAAATTTCATCAAGCAGCTTCTTGAAGGATCCCAGGGTGTCAGCTTCAACGACATTACTGGGGAGTTGATTCCAGACCCTTACAATTCTCTGTGTAAAAAAGTGTCTCCTATTTTCTGTTCTGAATGCCCCTTTTTCTAAACTCCATTTGTGACCCCTGGTCCTTGTTTCTTTTTTCAGGCTGAAAAAGTCCCTTGGGTCGACACTGTCAATACCTTTTAGAACTTTGAATGCTTGAATCTAGGTCACCACGTAATCTTCTTTGTTCAAGACTGAACAGATGTCAATACCTTTTAGAATTTTGAATGCTTTTAATGAGGTCGCCACGTAGTCTTCTTTGTTCAAGCACAATACAGATTCAATTCCAGGGTTCAGCTTCAACTTATGACATGCCTTTTAATTCCAGGACACTGGTCACTCTTCTTTGCACTCTTTCTAGAGCAGCAATATCTTTTTTATCCCAGAACTGAACATATTGTGAGGTCTTACTAATGCATTGTTTCAGTTTTAACATTACTTCCCTTGATTTAAATTCAACACTTTTCACAATGTATCCGAGCATCTTGTTAGCCTTTTTTATAGCTTCCCCACATTGTCTAGATGAAGACATTTCTGAGTCAACAAAAACTCCTAGGTCTTTTTCATAGATTCCTTCTCCAATTTCAATATCTCCCATATGATATTTATAATGTACATTTTTATTTCCTGCATGCAGTACCTTACACTTTTCTCTATTAAATGTCATTTGCCATGTGTCTGCCCAGTTCTGAATCTTGTCTAGATCATTTTGAATGACCTTTGCTGCTGCAACAGTGTTTGCCACTCCTCCTACTTTTGTGTCGTCTGCAAATTTAACAAGTTTGCTTACTATACCAGAATCTAAATCATTAATGTAGATTAGGAATAGCAGAGGACCTAATACTGATCCCTGTGGTACACCGCTGGTTACCACACTCCATTCTGAGGTTTTTCCTCTAATCAGTACTTTCTGTTTTCTACATGTTAACCACTCCCTAATCCATGTACATGTGTTTCCTTGAATCCCAACTGCGTTCAGTTTGAGAATTAATCTTTTGTGCGGGACTTTGTCAAAAGCTTTCTGGAAATCTAAATAAACCATGTCATATGCTTTGCAATTATCCATTATGGATGTTGCATCCTCAAAAAAATCAAGCAAGTTAGTTAGGCACGATCTCCCTTTCCTAAAACCATGTTGACTGTCTCCCAGTACCCTGTTACCATATAGGTAATTTTCCATTTTGGATCTTATTATAGTTTCCATAAGTTTGCATATAATAGAAGTCAGGCTTACTGGTCTGTAGTTACCTGGTTCAGTTTTGTTTCCCTTTTTGTGGATCGGTATTACGTTTGCAATTTTCCAGTCTGTCGGTACCACCCCTGTGTCAAGAGACTGCTGCATGATCTTGGTTAGCGGTTTGTAAATTACTTCTTTCATTTCTTTGAGTACTACTGGGAGGATCTCATCCGGCCCAGGGGATTTGTTTATTTTAAGAGCTCCTAGTCCCTTTAACACTTCTGCCTCAGTTATGCTAAAGTTATTTAAAACTGGACAGGAACTGGATGACATGTGGGGCATGTTGTCAGTATCTTCCTTTGTAAAAACTTGTGAAAAGTAATCATTTAACATATTTGCTATTTTTTTTTCTTCATCTACGATTTTGCCATTTGTATCTCTTAAACATTTAATCTCCTCTTTGAATGTTCTCTTGCTGTTGTAATATTGGAAAAACATTTTGGAATTGGTTTTAGCTCCCTTAGCAATGTTCATTTCTATTTCTCTCTTGGCCTTTCTAACTTCCTTTTTGACTTGCGTTTGCAGTTCTGTGTACTCTTTCTGCGTACTTTCTTTTTGGTCCTTTTTTAATGCTCTGTAAAGTGCCTTTTTTCGCTGAATATTTTTTTTAATTGATCTATTAAACCATTTTGGCAATTTAGTTTTACATTTAGATTTGTCTACTTTAGGGATATAATTGTTTTGCGCCTCTAGTACTACATTTTTGAAGAACAACCATCCTTCTTCTGTGGGTGTTTTCTCTATTTTACTCCAATCTACTTCTGTTAGTCTCTGTTTCATACCTTCATAGTTTGCTTTTCTAAAATTGTAAACCTTAGCTTTAGTCATTTCTTTTGGGGATTTAAAAAACACTTCAAATGAGACCATGTTGTGGTCTGAGTTTGCCAGTGGTTCTCTGACCTCTGTTTTAGATATTCTATCTTCGTTATTTGAAAAGGCTAAATCAAGACATGCCTCCCCTCTAGTCGGTGCCTTCACAAATTGTGTTAGGAAGCAGTCATTTGTCATTTCCACCATTTCTATTTCATCCTTCGCGCTACCCACCGGGTTTTCCCATTTTATATGGGGGAAGTTGAAATCCCCCATTAGTATGGCTTCTCCTTTGCTACACACATTTCTAATGTCATTGTATAACAGATTATTGTGCTCACCGTCTGAATCTGGCGGTCTATAGCATGCTCCTATTATTATGCCTTTTGAATTTTTGTCCGTTATTCTGACCCATATTGATTCGGTTTTATTTTCTTTGTCCAGGTTTAACACCTGGGCTTCAAGACTGTTTCTTATGTATAGCGCTACCCCTCCTCCTCTTCTGTCCTGCCTGTCTTTCCTATACAGTGTATACCCACAAATATTAAATTCGTCCCCATCACTCTCAGACAACCACGTTTCTGTAACACCTATCACATCATAGTTACCTGTTAGTGCAGTAGCTTCAAGTTCTAGAATTTTGTTTCTGATACTTCTAGCATTTGGATAAATACATTTAATGGTTGTCTTACCTGAGTTGTTGTTCTTGTTTTGATGCGGTCTGTTTTTTTGTTGATTTTTTGTTGGTCTGTCTCTTCCAATGTTGTTTGTACCAATGTGGACGACTACTACCGGGTCGTCTCCTGTTCGTTCCAGGAGCCTGTCCACGTTCTCAGTGATGTGCTTGACCGAGGCTCCCGGAAGGCAGCACACTGTTGTAGTAAGGGGGTCCAAACTGCGAATTGAACTTGCTGTGTTTCTCAATATGGAGTCCCCAACAATCATGACCTCCCTTCTTTTTGCTGTCTGGTCACCACTGTCAATAGGGTCCTGGATGTTGTTCCTTTCATTCTCTTGTTGTTGGTTCTGCTCATCAAAATTCTGAAGTGACTCAAATCTGTTGGTTGTTTTGATTTCTGGTGGTTGTGTTTGACGAAGTTTCTTTTTTTCCCTGCTTCTGCCTACCTGAACCCAGCTGTTCTGACCTTCTATCTCCCTGGTGGCTTTCAGTCTGTTAGGGGTGATGCAGACTTCCATGAATTGTGGGTGTGCCAGTTCCTCAAGATCCTGTTGCTGTCTCACTTCTTCCAGCTCCATTTCTAGCATACTTACTAGTTTATGCAAATCCTGGATCGCGCGGCACTTTACGCACACTTGGTTTAGCTCCGCTGGGTTTTCTCGGATTTCCCACATCAAGCAGGTGTCACAGATTACTGGCTTGAAGACCATGTTGAGGTTTTTTTTTTTGAAGTTTAGTTTCTTCTGCAGCCGTCAACCTGCTTTCAAACTGCTTCGAAACTGCTCTGTACTTTTCCACGCCTGTACTTCTCCCACTCGCTGTCGCTGGGAAGACTGCCTCGTTTAACTGCGTTGTTCTGCTGTGCTGTCGGCTCCTCCCCTCGCCCGTGTCTCAAAACGTCGCTGAATTTGAATCAGCTGATCCGAGTTTCAGCTTGTTTGTTATCAGAAAAACACACGCGGCTGTTTGACTTTGAGCTGCTGCTGTGTTTCCCCAATGTCCTCTGTTTTCTGATTAAAGCAATTCAAGATGCAATTTCTCCTTTCTGCTTCGAAACTGCTCTGTACTTTTCCACGCCTGTACTTCTCCCACTCGCTGTCGCTTCCACTCGCTGTCGCTGGGAAGACCGCCTCGTTTAACATTACTACACAGCTCAAGTACCCCTTTACATTTTTCACTTTACTGAATAATACTGTTACTGAATAATACTGTAATAAACCCTTTTCCCAAGGTAGGGTAGTGTACTAACTGGATTTGCAGAGAGAAGCATGTAGCTGCCACATTTGATTACCCAGGAAGGTCTGAAAATAACGGACCGCCGAAAGTTCCATACAATAAAAAGCAGCACCAGGATATAAAACCAATATAAAACAATAAAGCACGCATTTATTGACAAACAAAAAAAGACTGTAAAAATCACCATATAAAATGACTGTATGCTTAGAGACATAAAGGGAATCCAAATCAATAACAAACCACAACACTCATTAGTATAAAAACACTAGTAAATCTACACACATACAGTCGATAGATAGAATCAGAGTTATATATAATGAAATATAGGCTTATGTGCAGTCAATTTAGGTATACAGCTCAGTTACCGATTAACTCTGAAATTACAACATATGCTATTAATCACGACAGTAAAATACTCCCCTCACAATATACAGACCCATCCCAGCAATACAATCAATAAAAAATACATTTAAAAAGAACAAAATTAAAAGAAAAGCATTTAAAAACTTCCCTTGGAACGGAAGCCCCCCCCCCCAAAAAAAAAAGTCTCAATCACCAAGCCCTCCCATCCTGACCCCAGCGTTATTTCATGGCTCTGGCGTTCATTGTTTCTCTGTTCTACTTTAGTGTGCACTGCAGTCAATTAAGTAATTTACACCGCCTCTGTTTACCTGTGGCTAAAACGATTATGAAGCAAGTACAAAGCTCTTTGCTCTTGGTTTTACACAGTACTGAGTGAGCCTCTCGTTCTAATTATTTGCAGTTTTGTTTCAATTGAACCTCTCGCTCAGGTACAGTTTATCTCGGTTTGAGCCTCTCGCTCAGGTACAGTTTATCTCGGTTTGAGCCTCTCGCTCAGGTACAGTTTATCTCGGTTTGAGCCTCTCGCTCAGGTACAGTTTATCTCGGTTTGAGCCTCTCGCTCAGGTACAGTTTATCTCGGTTTGAGCCTCTCGCTCAGGTACAGTTTATCTCGGTTTGAGCCTCTCTCTCAGGTACAGTTTATCTCGGTTTGAGCCTCTCTCTCAGGTACAGTTTATCTCGGTTTGAGCCTCTCGCTCAGGTACAGTTTATCTCGGTTTGAGCCTCTCACTCAGTCCAGCTTTTCTCCACTCAGGCGTCAGACTGCAGCCCCGAATCTCCTCGACACAGATGGAAACAATCAAGAAATCAGCCAGAGAGAGGGATGTGCCGTGTCACGTTCATCACAATACCACAGTTGCAATATTTGGCAGAATAATCTGATTAATAAACAAAGCATTAAATATTCCCCCCATTTACATGTTAACATTTAGGTGTAATTCGGTGGACGTTGTAAAGGGCGCTCCCTCGTGGAGCTTGTGAGTTTTATATGTATATGGCTTCTCTGGCCTAGCCTCCCTGGCAGAACTCAGCGGCTCGCCCTTGGATGTCAAAACCCCCAAGGCAAATGTATGGGAAAAGAGTCTCAGGAGAGGCATGGGGGTTTGAGCCTCTCTCTCAGGTACAGTTTATCTCGGTTTGAGGTCTCGCTCACAGTTTATCTCGGTTTGAGCCTCTCTCTCAGGTTTATCTCGGTTTGAGCCTCTCTCTCAGGTACAGTTTATCTCGGTTTGAGCCTCTCACTCACAGCTCATAAGCTTTCAGTCCAGCTTTTCTCCACTCAGGCGTCAGACTGCAGCCCCGAATCTCCTCGACACAGATGGAAACAATCAAGAAATCAGCCAGAGAGGGGGGTTCATCACAATACCACAGTTGGGCAGAATAATCTGATTAATAAACAAAGCATTAAATATTCCCCCCATTTACATGTTAACATTTAGGTGTAATTCGGGGGACGTTGTAAAGGGCGCTCCCTCGTGGAGCTTGTGAGTTTTATAGCTGGGTTGCCTCCCTGGCAGCACTCAGGGGGGGGGGGGGTGGAGGGGGGGGGGGGTGTTAGGGGGGGGCGGGGGGTGCAGATCACTTGTCCATCTCCTTCTTTACACTCAGCGCTGCTTCAGCCCTTTGTCTGTGTTTGTTTTTGGTCTCCTCATCAGCCCTCCTCCTCTTTCTAATATTCCTATTTTCTAATTTTCACTCCCTGGACCTCCTGCCTAAGTCACTGCTGTCCCCGGCGGTTCCTCACCTGCCAGAGGGGACCGCCGGCGCAAACTCCCTGTCTCGGCTCATGCACCAGCCTCACCAAGGCAACAACCTTGCTATCCCATCTCCCTAGTTTCTTTTCAGGTCCAAGCACCTTTCTGCCCCTTCCGAGCCGGCCCCGCCAAGGTGGGGGTCTCTATTTTCGACTCTCCAACACGGACTCTTTATCTTAACTCTCCACGCCGCCTAGCTGTCATCCACGCTGCCTGAGGATGCTGCACTGAGTAGTGACGGATCTATCCCTTTGTTTTTTACGTCTCTCATCGAGAGTGTCTTTTTTGTTTGTCTTTCCATTCTCCTTGTTCGACCAGCAGCTAAGAGACGCCGCCTGGCTAGCAACCTTGACTGAGAGCTTTGTCCTTATTTGTTCTGTCTCTCATTCTCAATAGCCGCTCAGCACCAGCTATTAAGCAAAGTTATTATAAATAATCCAAAATAGTCTGCACTGTAAATGTTTAACATGTTACCATTTACTTCCCATCTCAGCATACTTACGTGTGCAATTTAAATTGTTTACAACATCAAACACACAAACCTCAAGATAAAAGTACAATAACTAGCATTGATCCAAGGGTATATAGGTTGTATAACTTTGTCGCTTTGCACTTTCTGTAGACTCATGTTTTCTTCCTTCGTTTTTCTTTTGCAAGTAAGAAATCGCTCAATCTTTGACTTGAGAAACAATAAACGTGATTAATCTGGATTTACTCTATCAAACACCAAAAACAATTAAACCAGCTGCTATTGCTGTTACTGAAATTCAGCCGCGACTAATAATAATCAGAGTGAAAAAACACTCAATCCAAATCACATATGGGTACAGGTGGATGATCATTTTGAAACTATAGGTCAGACTGTAAACTTCTAAAATTAACTATTTATGCACAGTGGTTCAGAGATAATATAAAATCAATACAAATTAATTCAAGATTATTGATTATTATTTTATTTTTCATTTTTATGCATTTGAGTCGCCCTGCATACCCACTATATGTGGCCCTTAGAAGTACCCGGGTTGAAAAGTCAATGCGATGTCATGTTAAGAAAGAATCATGGTTCATCAATACGCAATGAAATGTTACATCCCCACTAAACTGTGCTGGATTATATTACCACCATTGTTGATATCATTAAATTAGCACCCTTTCTGGTCTTTTGTATATTTTTAGAGACAGAAATACACTGAAACGATTAGGTACAGAGAGCCCTATTTTAATGATCTACACAGCAGCATTATTTGCATCAACCCCAGTTTAGATCAATTGAATAGCTATGACACTCCCTCTGTGCCAAGCAGAAATAAATGCAATAGCTATAAATAAATAAATAAAATACAGCATTGAGTCAGCATTTGTTTAGAAGGTTAGAAACTCTACAACATTATATATTAGAATGATAAATTCAAACAACAAAGTGAGGTATTAATAAATTAGTTGAAGGTATTAGAGGTGGAGAATTTATAAATACACAGTATATTGAAGGAGAGGAAAGGAAAACGTGTATCACAATACATACTGACTACTGGAAAATGGGGATGTATCTAGATGAAGATATTGTAGAAGTGCGCTAGAGGGCGCTCATCATCTACCTGTTATTAGATGGCATGCGCCAACTTCCTCTAATCAGAAGAAGAAACCGGAAAAATAGCAGCCATTAATACAAATGGATTCTGAGGAGCTGCGATCGAGAGACGCCATGGTGAATTTACCCAAACACTCCTATTGGTTCGATTTTTGGCTATTTATTATTTTTAATATAATACTTTTCTTCGTAGTTTATGTTTTGTTACCATAGCGACCAACGTCCACAGCATAATAAAGTAGCAAGCTCTTTCAGATCTCCAAATCATACAGTTGAGGAGGCTGTGTTCGTTTTTCGGATTAACTTTATATCCTTGCCTGAATCAAATTAACACAAGGTGAATATAAGTGACATTTATATACTGTATATTGAGTTAAACTACCGGTATTTAAGAATACAGCTTGCTGTACCTTCATCAGTCTTTTCAGTTTTCTTGGTACTTGAACTGAATGAAGTGTGTTAACAGTTGAATGTTGTAAAAAAAACAGTCTGCAGAGAGTAACCCACACCTTTGCTTTGCCAAGACATTATTTTGTTAAATGTAAGGACAGTCCATGTGTGTTAAATGTGGATATAGTAATTATCTGGGGTACACTGGGCTGACTGGTTTCCAACTCGTGCGTGGTTTGAGTAAATCCCAGGTTTACTGGTGTTTGAAAAACTCCCATACATTATGAACTACTAATTCTAACCACTCACGCACACACAGACGTTTTACGGGATGGCTCGGCATAAGCTGGTTTCAAAATGGTCTGAAAAACTTAAGTTTTGTTTTCATCTTCTAGAAACCTTTCTACAAAAAAGTCAAACAAACATCAGCCAGGACCCAGTGCAGGTAGTCCAACAATGCATTGGTAAGTTCACATAATTTGTAATTAAGTCAACATTTGTAACTTATAACTCTGCGTTACATAAAACTATAGGTCTATAAAGTAGCGAAAGTGGTTATCACATGCCCAAGCATCTTCCATCTTAACATTGGGAAGGATGTTTTTTTTTTCACTCATGCATCATGTTCTGTTATATAATAAGGGAATCTGCCTGCTTTTTACTTTTATTGTGATTCCTTGGATAAACAAATATCACAAAGGGTACATTAGCAACAGTGCTTGATTCATTAATGTTATCGACTTAAATACTTAATATGCCATGTAACAATTGCTTAATTATAAATCATGTTATCACAAACTATAGGTTTAAAAATGTATTAAGAAACAATTTGATTTTAGACTTCTGTTGAAATAACCTTTTTCACTTAACAGTTGACTTTCATGTAGGATAAAGTTTGAAATAATAAAGATTCAAATTATTATTTTGCTTCCACAGTTATACCATGGAAATTACCCCAGTGGTACAGTTGAGATGTCACTGCTACAGATAGATTGTGCAAAAGTCTGCAATGTGGGAGCATCGTGTATATTTTATGTCAAACTGTTCTGTGTTTATCGTTGGATGCAGTCCAAATCTGTGGACAATGGAATTCCTCAGATATCCCAGAGTTCGCAGGCTCCCATGGAATATGCACAAATTCCCATATTCTGTAGCTACATCATCATATCTGTCATAAACAGACTGCTAAAGTGCACCTGAGGTATATAATGGTTGTTTGGTTCTAGTTTTGTTAAATTAACATGTGTTTGTCTCCTCCAAAAAGTTGGAGTTAATTAAAGACTAGAGTAGACTTTGAAAATGTGACCAAATAAGTCTTGTATTCTGTGATGCTTTTTCTTGACGGTTTCTAAAGATTTTACTGACAAAAATGCTTGATATATTAAATTGGAAATACTTAACCCATACATTATTTGATTGTTTACTTGTTTGACATTTTTATAAGCCATTATGAATATAAATACTAAAAACATAAGATACTGCAGCAGTCTACTTAAAATACTGGTGTAGCAACAAGTCACCATGATTTTGTTTTTTTGTGTGTGTTAATTCTGTTGTTTTGCTTAACTGTATCTCACTTTACTTTGCAAAAAAGTGGGTTGTAGATGAAATTAAATGATTTGTTTTAAATAAAATTGTACTGAGTACTTCATTTTTCTATATATATATATATATATATATATATACACACACACACATTTTTCAGTTAACTAATCATTTTCAGTAGTACACTAACCCAGATAAAGTGAGAAAGCCTACTTCAGTTGCCTCTGTGTACTATTTTTTACGTGGAGTATCTTCCTGGCAGTATGATTGTTGCTTTGGTTCTATGTATGTGTCAAGTGGTTGAAAGCTTGTTTACGTGATGCACTGCATCTTAAAAAAGGCAACTATTTGTTACATTTTATTTTATAGATCTGTCCACTAGAGCAGACTCTTTTCAACAGACACCATAAGGCTCTTTCACACCACAGATCCATTATAACTATGGAGGCCTTGACCTAAATCAGATACATGGCAATGCGAAGTAAAAATTATTTGTAAAAACTTCACAATAGTATGAAGGGCAGTAGTGCTAGGTCAAGATGTAGCCAAAAGGATAATGAATGTGCCTGTATACAAGCCATGGCATCTAAAGTCCCTTTCACACTGGCATGCTCTACCCAGGTCAGGACCCGGTGTCAGGCGGGTCTGCTATGCAATTTCACATTGCGTTTTGAAAAAGCAGGGTAGACCTGTGTGACAAGCAACTACACAATGGGCATATGCAATGCCCTGGAAGCAGCAAAGTTCACATGACCACCCGTTCATCTGTTCAGCTTCTCTGGATTGAATCATCAGCCCCTGCTGCAATCTGCCTCATGGTGTGTTTCAATCAACAAAAATATGGCTAAAGAGAATAAACAGAAATGTTCCTTGCAGAAGTGAACCCTTCGTGCAGGCGTGGCTGTTTGTTACTTCGACCTCTTACCAACGTCAGCCCAGTATGGTTTCACACTGTGCAGGATTGTAACAGTGTGAAAGGGGCTTAAGTTGTGTATCCGGAATACACACACATTTTATGCATCTCCTCAGTTGGCTGAAGATGATTGTACACTAAGAATAAAACCATTCAAATACATGTGTGTGTGTATATATCTCTCATGATCTGTCTAAGCACCTTAATTATTGCTCATACTCCTTGCATACTGTGAAATTATTTATTAAGCAAAAATAATAATTAAAAAAAAAGGTACTGATGTTACTAAATAACTTTAGAAAATAGAACGGGACACTCCCAAAGAATACTGACAATGTTATTTATTCCATTTCAAGTGTTATTCAAATTTACAAAAAAAACACAAAACAACAAACAAAATAAAAATTGTAGTTATGTTATAAAACTTCAGAAATATTTCATATTGTACAAATAATCACTTTTTAATTTTTTTTTTTTTTACAGCTCCATCATTTTACATATAAAAATAGAAAGGCACTGTGGAACAGCTTAGCTATTTATAAAACTGTTAGTGTATTGGAAAATAAATCATTTTGCTATCTAAATACATAGAATACCACAGGTTAAAAAAGTGTTTTGGTTACCTATTAGATAATGTGCTGGCAATTTCAAATGTCAAAGTTGTAAAAGTAGAGCATTATAACCAGTATATGTAGTTAAGTTCAAAAACAGGTTAATCTATTCATTTTTAAGATATAATTATATTTTAGTGGTCTTGCCAGTCAGTATGTTTTACTGTTCTGTAGGCATATCTAGTGTTAATAAATTAATGGAAACTGTTTCTTTTTAGCACATTGTATAGAATTGAATAGAATTGTACAAAAAAAAAACAGTTTTTACATGGCGTAATTGCTGAGATACCAATAACAAACTTATTAATACAACATTATAAAAAGGTCAAATCTACTGTTATGTGCAACTTGTGGAGTATACAGAGCACTTTAACAAACTGAAGTTTTCAATACATTACACTATGTAACACAATTTTTGTTCCTGGGTAGTAAGTGTTATTTCCTAATTGCTTATGCTTCAAAAGTATAGAAAATGGCTATTATTCCCCACAAACTTTGCTTTTGTGACCAGGACAGTGATATTTCAAAATATCACTATTTCCAATGGGAAAATGGGCAAATGTGTGTCTTTTCGTTCACATAAAGTCAGAAGAAAACAACATATGAATCCAAATTAACATGTATTTGTACTAAAGTAATACAAAAATGACTACAAAAGATTTAGAAGCGAGTAGTTTTTCAAGATTTACGATTATACTGTATTTACTGTGAATGAAAAGACACACATTTGCCCGTTTTCCCATTGGAAATAGTGATATTTTGAAATATCACTGTCCTGGTCACAAAAGCAAAGTTTGTGGGGAATAATAGCCATTTTCTATACTTTTGAAGCATAAGCAATTAGGAAATAACACTTACTACCCAGGAACAAAAAAAAATAATAATTTTGTTACACTGTGTTATCTACTTTTATCATTCTGTCAATGTAAAAAAAAAAAAAAATAACATTACTACAAAATAATTCTTCAAGCACATTAAATTGTTTAATCCACTAAAAAAAAAAAAAAAAAAAATCTAGGAATGCTATTTCTGTACGGAACTGCTTGTCTTGCGTGCTTTCAAAGTCCTGTAAAATAATTTGTTTTGTTTGGGGCTTTGCAATAGAAGGTATTACACTGCCCTCTACTGGAAAAACGTTTTTAACAATGTCTTCGTCAAGCAAAGAAATAACCATAGAAAATGCAATGACACCACCTACTGTCAGCTATTCTTGAAGACTAATGTTTGTTTTACAAACAATTTATGCTTAACAATAACAAAGAAAAAGGATTCTGGTATGAAACGGTTCCCTCTTCATATTTGTTTTGTCTGAAAGAAATAAAATAGAACGGTTCAGAATAGCAAATTATGAAATTAAAAAAAAAAAAAAGTTAGAAAAGTAACTCCTTGGTAACTTAAGTTCTGGTGTTTGACAGTATGGTTTCTATATGCATTGTACAATTAAACCATGAAAGAAACAAAACATAGCTTTGTAGGTCATCTATCATTATTCATTCTAAAACCAAGGGTTTTCATTTTTCACTTTCTAATATTTTGTAAGCCACAGTTGTACATTTAGTTAAACTCTGTTAATACATTTACATATTGTGCAAGTAGCATGCACCATCCATGAAAACTTTCAACTACCCTCGGTGTAATTAAAATAGTCACATCAAAAATATCAGAACTGTGTTAATGGATTGCCAAGTGTAATTGTGTCCAAACATTACTCTAAACGGCACGCTGCACAAATTGGCTTTATTAGTCTTTATCGTCATGTTTGGGTGGGATAGTTTCTGGTTGATTGATTTCAGGGTAAATACTTATAAATTTCACCTCAAAATGACAACAATGCTTTGCCTCAGACTGTAATCAAAATAACCGGCATGAACCTTATCCTTATTTTACACTGCCGAAAGGTGAAGACACAAATCTACGCAGGGCAGCATGACAGTAATGGGTCTGTGAAGATCTCTGGGATCACATGGAGAGAATTTTAAAGAATCACTTTTAGTAGTTACTACCTTTTACATGGACAGCTTAAAAAGTCCACTCCTCTTCAGAAATAGCCCTTTTCATTAATTCCTCTGGGAGTCACTGGATTCCACCTTACAGTTGGTTTGTTCATTGCATAACCTAAAAATTTGAGACAAGTAAAAAAAAAAAAAAAAAGGAACCAGCATTATAGTTACACAGATGGCCAAGTTTTAAATCAGTTATGAAACAAAACACAGTTATAACTTTAAGTTAGTGAAATTCAGAAGGTGTGGCAATAGCTCTCTATCATGCACTAACAAAGTCTCCCTATTTAAACTTCAGGGTATGCCTTCTGCCCTCCCCACAATCTCTGCAACTGTGCTCCCCTCGGGGTGTGGGGGGTGGGTGGGTTTCATACTCACATCCTCCAACCTTGGATGGCTCAGTGGTGAAAAAGTTGGAGCCCTAGGAAAAAATAACACCTCCCATACCTAGTGAATGAGGCTCCAGTAACTTGGCCATCCATTCCAAAGAAATCAGTTTTTCTTATGAATAAAATAAGCTTACGTTTTATTGTCTGCTCTAAGATACCAAATTCAGTCAAGAACAACAAGGACATCAAACTGTATTTTATTCATAAAACCAAAAACCTTAGAATAACTGATGAGGTAATGCGTTGTGAGGAGGGCCCATTGTCCAATAGCTAAAATATTACAACAAATGCCATTCAACAGTGTGGCTGAGTGTCAGAGTCGCCTCTTCTACCTGTTTGATGGTGCTCGTGAGGATCTGGGTGGCTCACATCTCCTAATTCACTCTCACTAGAAGAGGTTTGTTCTCCTCCGGCCCGGGCACTGCCATCTTTCATGTACAGCGGGGACCTCTGATGATGGTATTTTATCCTGTAAGTGTCCGTCATACAGCTGTCTACAGAAAAATATGTAGTCAGCAGAACACCTTCATTTGATCCCTTAGAATTGGTAGTAGGTTTTGGTTTGTTGTCGGTGACATTTTCAGACAAATCCAACCTCTCCTGACCGGATTTACACTGTTTCGGTTGTACAGCCACCTCAGACCGTTTGTGGTTTAATTGGTGGCTATCTTTAAACTTATATTTCTGCGGAGGTGTTCTTAAAATTGTGGACGTGTCATGAGGATTACTTCCTAAAGGGTCCACTGATGATGGTCTTGTATTGAATGCTGACCTGTTATCTTCACAATGCAACCATGTTTTTTGTGCATATTTCTTTGGAGACAGTGATGGCCCAACATTCTGATAGAGGGATTGTGACACATCATAGTTCTCATTCTTATGTAAACCGTAAGTGGCAATTTGTCCATGTATCTGAACAGGACCGAACTTTGCGTGGCTCCTAGGCACACTGCTGACTGTATATGTAGCGTCAGTTCTAGGCACAGCAGTCCTTATGTCCTTATGCTGGGGATGTCCAGAAGCTAGTGAAGAAGTCACAGCAGACTTCAGTGGCAAAGTAGGACTTGCAGTTTCATTTTTATCACTACCTGTGTACTCAGAGTCTGACGGCACATCTGCACTGTTCCAATCTGTGCTGCTTGTTTTCTCTCCATACTGCAGGTGTGAGGTGTTTCTATATTTATAACTTCCATCATGTTCCCCTTCTGGTTTTATTTGTTCCAAGAACACTGGATCTACATCAGACAAAAAGGTCCTTCCTGTATGTTCAGAACTCTTTCTGAATGCATGTCTTCTGAGGGAACAACAATAAATAAATGATTACACAAACATGTAAGAGACCTTTTTCCCCTTTAGCAGTGGCCAGGCCACATACTTTTTGTTTCATATTATTCTTCCAAGATTTCAAAGTGACACCAATATCAATATAAGCCAGTACAGTTACATAGGTGAATACAATGTATTTAGCACATGATCTATACAGTAGGGATGTATTGGTACAATAACATTACAGTGTAATATATATCAAGATATGCATCTCTATACATGATGTGATGGTTCTGATGGGCTATTTGTATTATGCAAAATAAGATAAAATTATCATTTAATAATGGACTATGAGGGTTAAAAGATTTAAAAAAAAAATGATAGGGAGAGTACATATTCATACGCACTATAAAGCAGCATTATTTCGATCAATTGAATAGATCCCCCCCCCCCTCCATGAAATATCTATTATACAATGGTAAAGCCTCAAACAGGAATATGCAAAACCCATCCACTATTTAAAGAGGGTTATACAGAATTGTGACTGATTTAGAAAGGGGGCAGAGCTTTGGTGCACTAACTCGTCGACCCGCAAGGGAAACGATGTGGCAGTCGCAGATTGGAGGAGCAGCTGCAATCGTTTACCAAGGGATCATGAGTGACGGTACAAATAGGGGACGGAGCGACATGATCAGTTCCTTCGTTTATGGTTAAGGAACATCCCAGAAGGACCAGTATTGTTTTTTTTATATATCATGATATAAATTGTATTTGCACCACAAGCACTATAGCACACACTCAGGATTGGTGAATGTGTTTGTACATTGTGTGAACCCTTTATTTAGTACAGTGCATTACACATTGCTGTTTGTTGCCTGGGATTATTATTTACGGTCACCAGACCAGGATTATAAAATAAACCTCCTTGCACTTTGGAATCTTGTTGTCTGCCTTTCATGGATCACCACATCACTCCTGCACCTCCACACTGTTAAGCACTTTGCCAAAAGAATTCATGCAAACTGGTTCCCCAATGGCTAGTCTAGGGCGAGTGGCAGTGGAATGACAATTGCTTATAACCTCCCCTCACAGGAATGCTTAATGTTTCTTACAATAGTGCTAAATAAATGTTATTGTTCTTTATATACTGAAATTGCAGTGCTGCATGTGTATTTCTGTAACTGATTTATCTATCAAAGGAGATCTATCAAAGGATACATAACCCTGTTTATACTCAGAATAATGTATCTGATGTTACTGCGTTCACTGAAAAAGGTAGCTGCTGTAATTTTCAGTTCTACTGCCAACACTACTCAAAATTACTACTCAAAATTATTATTGTATGAGGTATGAATGGAAAAAAAAGGTAATTTGAACTCCAATGAAGTGTAGTCACATAGAATTATTCAATGAAGATGATGTTTACTTTCCTATATGAAGAAATCTAAACCCACTGTATGGCAGATAGTACATATTAAGACACCAACATATCTCCCATGGCAAATGTAAAATGTTTCTACTATTTCTTTATGTATAAATAAGGAGAGAGGTTATCAACTAAGCAAATACACATCAGAATAATCAATTCTTTCTCTGTGGTCAAGTGCCAAAGATACACCACGTCGTTACCTTTGTGAGCAAGGACTAGGTTTCTGCACGTGTATATCTTGAGAATCCTTCTCCGAAGCACCTAAAAAGAAAATAACAACCCTGTTATCTTTTAGTCTGATGGGTTTACAATTTCAGAAAGAGACCGGTTTGCTAACCACAAACTTTCAAACAAAAAGTCTCAACTCCATGTCATATTACTGTTTAATGGCACCCAATGGGTTTCTTACAATTTTAAATTGAGGTCTGAAGAAACATACGCTAACAAATATATAAATAAAACATATTTTTCCCTGGTCTTGAAAAATGAAACTGCTTATCTTGCATTAAGCGATTGACCAAGTGTAAAGTGATCATCAGTGATCTACTAAATCACACATCGTGACTACATCATACCCTGCTGAGAATTAAGCCACACAAATGTTATCCTATTAAATAAGCACATTTACTACAGTAAAACACGTAAATAATCGAACGTTGTTGCATGCATCAAAACAGTCAGAACCCATTGTGCTATACGTTTAAAATCCAGTCTTGGAATATGTGATAGGATGTGGGGGTATAACCTTCATTTACACTCAATTCAATGTCCAGTATATTTTCCACAAAATGGCCCTTAATGTTCCATGCTGCCGACACACTCAACTTTGCTATTTATTTTTTAATCATGGGCTTCCTAACTTCTGCCTTGAATATGAACCTCAGGCAGGATGCCTAAACTATGTATTAAGCATGTGATCTAAACAGTGGGGCTGTAATGATACAATAACATTACAGTGTAATACGACTCAAGATATGTATCACTATACATGATGTGATGGTTCTGATGGGCTACTTGTATTATGCAAGTGTTTACTTCTTATTTCTGTGTACAGGTCTCTAAATGCAATCCCCTGGTTTGAATGATTTTATGAAAGTTTCACTTGAAAGACTAGTAAAAGTTCATACCTGCCTCCTCTTTAGTTTTAGTGTAACACAGGAGACTGGTGCATTTGGAAGGCAATGTAAGCACAGTCTGGACAATACAACTAGAATGACTAAACCAAAAACCTTTCATAAAAAAATCAACAAATAAAAGGTGATAATATATCATTAGGTTCAGAGTTTAATCTGGTTTCCGAGTTCATCAAGTCATGTGCAGTACCGAGTTACAGGACCTATACAGAACATGTCCTTTTGTGTAAAAATGAATAACAATCCTGATGACAGGATCGAAAATGATAAGGAAGCACACAAGTGTCAATTCTCATCCTCACCAGAGGAAAGCGAGTCACAGCCACTATGTTCACAAGTTGCACTCATATTAAAGTCACATGCCAAACTAGTAAGACCATGCTTAATGCCTCCAGCAACATCACAGCTTAACATACAATTGACAAATTACATTATATTCATATGTCTGTGATTGTTTGGTGTCCTGAATCAGCGTGAAACTATAAAAAAAATTAAAAACTATTTCCAACTCAAGGACAGCAAATAGGAAAAGCTGATTTTCTGGGTGTGTATGACAATATGTTGCAGCTGTGAAACTTATTTATGCCAGACAACAAGAGATACAGTAACCAAAACAACATAGCCAAAGGTACTGCAATGCAAACTGATTGAAAATGATTTAAACTTTAAATATATGCACATTCCAAGCCCTGTCAAGTTTAACCTAGTATTCTTATTTAAAGTTTACACTATTATATAATATTGCACATAAATGAATAAGTTATGTCAACAATCTTTGTATACTTGTCAGTTAACTGTCCTTTTAAGAGGCTTGACCAAACCTTTGCTGACAAACAATATTTGTGTCCATGAATTTCTGTCTAGGCAAGCATGACAGGATGTTCACTGTTACTTTTTGTAGATAAACCATTTAAAACATGGCACTGAAGTGAATTAGATAACAGCAACAACATGAATGCATATTTTCTTACATTTTATATTAAAACACCTTTTCTAAAAAGGACAGAGAATAAATACTAATGAAATGTGTTTGCATCTTTTAATAACAAGGCTGCAGGTTCAATATCCAGCTTCAGTCAACTCATCCCAAAAGTAATCCAAGATAAGTACTCTGGGGAGGTCTGCTGCTTTTCTAGAATAGAAACATGTACAATCCCTCTTGGGTAGAAACAATCATTAAGGAGATTGCATTTAACCGTTCTCTCTCTAGCTGTCTAGCCTAAGGATTCCCAGCTGTCAGTTCAAAACTGAGCTGTACAGTAATTACTGCTGAGCCCCACATATATTCCTTAATATATTATAATTCTACCTTTATTTTTAATTCCTTTATTGAGTAAACCATTGCCAACAACAGTGCCTGCAGTGTGACTATAGGGCACAAATAACTATGAGCTTCAGTAACTACCGCTGGTTTCTTTCTCTTCACTCCTAGTCACCACTAGCACACTGTCTGCGTATGTGTTTCCTTTACACCAACGTGCTTAGCAAACACTAATGAAAAACGTAAGCAAAATGCAATCTTAGTTTGCAATGTAAGCAAATTCATTTGGTACAATTATTCAGCCACAATTAATCTGGTGCAGAAGGATTTCAGTGACTATAGAAGCAGCATGATAGTGGGTGACAATGAAGCTGGCTCATCCTCAACAGCCACTGTAATGACCAACATGTCCATCGAGATGCTCCTGTGACGGCAACATCTACAGAAAGCCACAATCAGAAAGCATACCACCCAAGTGAGTCATGATCGAGCTGACAGCTGTGTGTTAACATGACGAGCAATATCACAGAAACATGACACTGGAAACACACTGTGGACCACTAAGACCATTCTCTAATTTGTTTGCCAGTCATTGAATATAAATTCAGACCTATATTAAAGACCTTTCTACTGACCACACTCTAATGAATACCATAATATGCATTATTGGTGCAGTACTGGGACAATACTTTTGGATTGCAGTGTATTTAACACTGTGCTGCAAGTTTTCCATTACTGATGTTTAAAATCCTACCATTTGTTAAATTACAGCTGACTTCTAATAGATTTTAAAACATTAGTTACAGTAGCACTCCCTTTACCCCCAGTACCGTGAAGGACCAATGAGCATGTAAAAACTATTTTTGTATTTTAGTCTCATCAAGCTGTTACTGAACGCTGTGTCTGGGATTGAGACGGGGGAGTTTCTCCACCAGCAATCCATTACAAATGAAGCATGACGCACATTCAATAAAGTTTAGAACAACAAAAAATGGTTAATTTAAAAGGGGAGTTTTAAAGAATCACACAGCAAACGTTTATCTTTCAATTATCATGGCAGGGTTGTAAAGCTGAACACAAGATGACGCTTTGTCAAGAACACAATGAAATATGAAAGGGTATTCCCAGCAGGTCATTGCTTAGTATTGTTAGGTTCATGAGGGTACTGGTTTGTGGGCTGAATTCAAGAGAGCACATCTTGTATAAAAAGGCAGTGCAAAGGCCACAGGTTGCAAATGTTGCATTAACCTTGGAAATGTACTGGCCTAAATTATTTATAACACATACTATTTTCCAGCACAACGTTAATAAATAAATAAATACATACATAAAACACAAATAAATAATGTACTCTTTTGTGCTTCAATGTCTGTTTTTCTTCTTATTGATATACATTAAAGGCCCATTATGTCACATTTAGTTCCATATCTCATATGTGAGCATGGAAAGCATTTGGACTAGGTCAAGGATAAGCACCAGCTGAACTAGACACCTGCTTTTAGGTACTCCCTTTTCAAATACAATTATATGAAATTAAATATTAGATCAAAGAGGTTATTTATCAAATCGGTTATATGATGATTTAGCTGAAAAAAAGCATCCTGATAGAATTCTGTCTTAGGCAAGATGTAAGAAACAGTTAACAGGTAATCACTCCCAAGTATAGAGTAAAGATAGAGTTGTGTTGGTTATACTTCACATTTTCTGGATTTGTAAAGCTGGCAAATAACATACATTTATCATTTTGTAATAAAACAGCTTTAAATTTGAAGATTTTTCCAACAAAATCAATAGTCATGTTGTGTGTTAATCCTGGCTATCCAGGTATATTTTCACACTGTAGTATTTAAAAGCTTTCAAAACATATCTATTGGTAGTCTTAAAATAACCACTCATTTGTTATCCATTTTAATTGTGGAGGCGTAATGCTGAAACAGGTCAATCTTGCCTAATGTTAATTTAATTGAATTAAACTGTTATAACATTGCTTTCACAGGACTACGTCGTTCCATGTTTTGCTTTTGAACACCTTGAAAGCTTCTTAAACCTGTCCAAACTCAATATTTCATAGCCATTTCTAAATGAACATACTGCATGTTCAAGATAGTGAAAATCATTCTCCTCATGAACTCAAGTATATCCACATACTGGTATTAACATTACATTTAAAACAGCCACTTCACACATCACACCACTGCAAATAGAACCACTTGTTATTCTCTGTTACAATCTCTTTGACGCTCAAGCTGAAAACCTTTAACCATTACTCCAGACAATCATATTATACTGTATATCAGCAAATAAATTAGGACAGACATCTGAACTAAAATGTACAGTAGGCAAAACGAACCCCCAATCTAAGATGGAAATCCTGAAATTAAGATAGCAATTTAGCATTTCTTCTTATAGCTGTGAAAAAGCTTATTGTAGAGAGTGTTTAATTTCCACATGAATAAGCATGTTATTAGTGGGTACTGTGAATTATTTTAAATGCAAAGCAATGGCACCATTCAGGCATATGGAGGCAGCAGAGGTTTACATGCACAGACATGGCACACTGTCACAAAGTACAGACACACACACACTAACACCAGGAGGTCTGCGCACAGTAAATTCCAACTTTATAAATAGAGGTGTTATTTTTTCTTTCCTGCTGACCTAGGGATCCATGCACGGCTAAAAGCTGAGAGTGAGCCTATTGGGAATCTTGGCGCAAGTCTCATATAACCCTAAATATGGCTGAGGCTGATACTTGTTTTGGAAGAAACTTGAAGGCATGAAGTTACTGTTAGGGTGCTAACATGCTGCAAACAATAAATAAAAAGATAACATGACACAACTGCAAACTTGGAGGTAGGACCAATTCTATTTATTATGACTTATGTTACCCAAGATGCCAGATTGTTTTGGCATAATTTTCTACATATCACAGAAGAACAACCCTGACCTTTAAATGCTGTCTTCTGAATTTATGAGCGGGCCCTTGCAAATATCAGTGCTCATTGTTCAAATATTGACGGAACCAGGGAGATTTTCCTGTCATTGGGATTAGAATGCAATTCATAACAGTTTCAGTGCAGGAAAATGCCAATTTAAAACAACTTGTTTTTCCCATTTTAAAAAGAAAGAACAAAATCACATAGAAAACTACAAAATATATACATTTTTAAAAAGGCAGATCTGTGCACAGTATACAAAACTAAACTTGTAAATCGGCTCAAAAGACATGCACCAGAGGTGGTTTTATAATGCTGGAACTCCCATCATGTTGACATAAAAAGCTATTTTTAACAGCTTCCTGGGATTAAAATGGTTTTAACAGTTCCTTAATAGAATTTCCCTATTGAAATCAGCAGGGATATATCTGCCATGTGGCTGGTGCTAACATATCTACTAGAAACAAGATGCAAACTAATTTGCTACAACCAGTTAATGCACAAAGCAAATGGGAATTAAAGATAATGTGGTAGCTTAAGCATGAAACAACACACAGTAACTTTCTAAATCTGTCATATTGTGAGGATTCTCACTGACTTATAGTACTGGAAAAAGCTGCATGTGAAAATCTTAAATTGTATAATAACGATATGATACTATCCCTTTGTACTGTGATGTCACTGTGGTCTTTCTACAAAATCATTTGTGTTCCACTATAATAGAAGTAAAATTTTTGACATTCAGTATTCAAATTTCATGATTGATATTCATTAAGAAAAACACTTTCATGTTAAATTTGTTGCCTTCAAAATGAGATGCAAATAAAACAAAATATACACAATAAAGAAGTATGTTTTTTTTTGTTGCCCAAGACAATATTTCTGCATCACTGGACCTGCAACTAACCATTACAACACAGACAGTATTATTAAACACTGTCCTTTCCAGTTCACTGCATCAGGTCATAGCACATACATAAATCTTCTTCAGTTAGGGTGAAATAGATTTCCTAGCTCTAACAAGAGACAGCGGAATGATTCCGCACAGAATGTATCAAGATTAATCTTCCAACACCAGTTTATCAAAATGTGCAAGAGGGTAGTGTATAAATATGTGAAAAAAAAAGAATACAATAAATATATATATATATATATATATATATATATATATATATATATATATATATATATATATATTTCATTTTTTTTACATAAATGCCACCTACTGACATCTCAGCCATTTCATTTTCTAGCTCAATGGGCACAGCTGGGCATCACAACCAGTTTATCCTTTCTGTGAGGACACATTGCATGTATTCATTTCTGGGAATCTGCTGTGCTTTTTAAATAGTAACCGCAGATTAAACTGCAAAGGCTCTGTGTTACTGTTTTTGTAGGCTGACTGACCAGACACACAGTCTGCTCATTGTGACACCACTTACAAAGCAAGAGAGCAGCTTTGCAGGGAAATATCACTCTCTCTCCTATACCATTTCACAGATATAGGCCCAGATATTGGAAAGGTTGGCGCACCGCACTGAGGGTTATGCACGTCGTAAATGGATGTTATGCACAAATGTGCAAAATATGCCACATTCTAAACTTCTTTTTGGGTGCACAAATATAAACTATGCAAAGTGCAATATCTAGGGTGACTTAACAGCTCTTACAGAAAAAGACATTACAAGAATCAGATCAGTCCAGACGCGGTGCAATAGCGGGTTGAGAAGCATGATCATGGCTAATACTGAGAAAAAAAACAAAACAAAAAAAAACAAAAACAAACAACAGATGGTACTATAACAGAAAGCAAGAAAGTAAAAAAATGAAAATGCATTATAATAGTAACATGTACTCATATTTGTGTGACACCTGTCAAAATTATGGAGACAGAAGTAGAGAAATCAAACTCACTTCCCAACAAACAGCACAGCATAGATACATCTGTTTGAATTCTGTAGAATCTGTGATGGCCCTTTAAATATTTAGCTTATTAGCCATGCTAATGCCTGTGATAATGATAAACATTAGATACAAACGTATGCATGTGCACACATTTCATATACATAAGCACAAAATGATTTGAATTACTTGAAAGGCCAAATTTGAATGAAAATGGCTTTTCGATAAGCGTGACAGGCTTGCAATGCGCAGAATGTTTCCATTACATGAGGTTAGCTAAGTGCCCTATCCTCAGCAACATTGGCAAAGGACCACAGTGCCCAAGGGCTCAATCCATTAAATATCCCTATAGTTGCATTCTCCAAAGGCTCCCTTTCCTTTTCATGCCACTCACCAGATAATTCCACACTCAGGTATAAGGACACAGCTGACTTTATTTTATTTTTTATATAAAGTATTTACTTATTTCTCATTGACATCAGAAGCATAATTTGACACCCACGATCTGCATTCCATGTTACTGACTATGCCATATAGGTGTGGTAGGAGCAGGGGGCATGGTGAACCTTTAAAATCAACACAAATTATAAAATCTATTTAATCTAGTCTCAATAATTTGAAAAACATACTTTCACGTAAACCCTATGAAAAAATCATTTATTTAACATTTAAAATAAATAAATATATATATATATATATATATATATATATATATATATATATATAATTTAATTTTTTTTGTCGCTGAATTAAATACTATAGATTATTTGCATGATTTATTTTGTGTTACCAGTAGGTTAAAGTACAAAAAAGTGTGCTAGGTATTCATTAGATTTTACTAATGTACTGTATAGGCCTACTGTACAGATTTATTTTTTACATAATGTAATATGCAGCCTACCCAAAACACATTAGTGTTATTTCAGCACAATGATTTATATTTTAAATACATCGAGAACTGTAAATATATGTGTGTGCGATTTTATTACATTGTTTTTAAACCTGACACCTTGTTATGTTGGACAAACACGTCCGGTTTAGCGAGAGGCTACTGTATGATTATGAAAAGGTTTTTTGGGGTTGAAGGTTGGGCCCCCATTGTAGAATCTGATGGGATAAAACTGCCTTTCATTATATGTATCACTGTTTCCCTGTCATTATCACATATAATAATAATAATAATAATAATAATAATAATAATAATAATAATAATAATAATAATAATAATAATAATCTCTTCTCACAACCTCATGGACTGGCGTTACTGTCCAAGAGTTGATCATTTTACACATTGACCTCTGGGTCAGACAGATCCTGGAAGATCAAGATGTTGTCTTATGATGGAAGATGTTAACGGTGATGTCTAGCTCTTGGAAGCAGCCCATCAAGGTCTTGGGTAGGGCTTTAAGGGTATCTATGACAATGGGCACCACTTCAGCCTTTCCTCCCCATGTTCTCTCTAATTCCATTCTCAGGGGTTGGTATTTGGAGATCCTTTGTTCCTTTCTCTGCCATATTTTCATCCCAGGTGCAACCAATGTCTACAACGGTAATTTTCTGTGGGTTTGATCCTGAAACTTTCTGGATGAGTAGGATATCAGGCTCACTAGCTTTGACAGGTTTAACCAGTCACAAGATGAAGTCCCAGAGATTCTTCACTCTCTCTTTTTCTGTGACTGGCACAGGTTTGTCTTCCCACAACTGTTGTCCTCTGGCCACAGAAATCCCAGTGAAGGGCACTGTCTATTTAATTGTGTCTTTCACAGTACACACCTTGTGCCATCAATTGACAGACGCAGAATATATATTGGAAATCAGAACTGCCCCAAAAAATCTAAATCGGTGCATCCCTAATACAAGAAATAGTAGTTTTGCTTTTTTTATTTTACTTTATTTTTTAAATTGCATTTAATTGACATTACATTTAAAACTGTTGCTTAGGGTCCAAGACTGAATATTGATATAGCTCAGTTTTCTATTGCCTGCATGTACAGTATTAAGTTTTCACCTGACCCACATCAATACCTAGACCTGAATATGTAAATATATCATTTCAGTTTGTTTATGGTATTAGCAGTATGTATGCAGCCTAAACTGTGCTTGAGAATACAAAGAAAGAGGTACAGAATATCCAGAATGCCAGTTGTTTTTTGGAGAGGCGTGGGTGGGGGGGCTACATCATTATTTCCTGACAAGTGGAAATGTATTTAGACATTTAAACATCTGTAACAAACACACATAATGCAATGTGTAAGAGCATACTGAATCTAGGTGAATGCTTTTGTTTTAAAACAGGTTTTTTTTGTTTTGTTTTTTGCAGTCTGGTCCAGAGTATTCACTGTAGCTGCAGTCTTAGAGGTTGTCTGGAAGTGCTGTCTTGTGTGCACTGGATAACAAAGCATGTCTAACACATATATTTTTAGTCCCTCGTTGAAACAAAAATCTTCCCCCCTTTGGCACTTCTCTGGGAATGACTTAAAAAGGATACCTGCTATTGTTCCACACAGACATTAACCATTGTTTATTATTATTGCTTCCTTCTGGTATTTTTAAAAACTAGCCGACTCATATGTTCAAAAGATTGCAGTATTAGTAAAGTATACCAGAGCAAATAGATTCTTTACAAAAATAGATTCTGTGGACAAAAAAAGTGAAATTGAATAACTTACCATAAGAAAAACAGGAATGCATGTTGTCAGTCTTAAAATCAGCACTCACTGGCTGGAGTTGGTCCCTAAAATAAATAGTTTTCAAATTAAAGTAATTGCTGACAACAAACATTATATATACACATATAATGTTTGTTGTCAGCAATTACTTTCTTCTGGTCACTGAGATTAATGTGTGGTAGGGATTATAATACATAGTCAATATTAGAAACCAGACTCCTCTTCCCTTCCCTTCGAATTCAATACTCCCTGCCTTATAAAAGATCAACCACATCAACATTAAAAATCATTTGGCACTGTTTTTGTTATATTTCCTTGAGAGGGAGAAAGAGAGAGAGAGATCTTTTTTTTAAAATCTTATATTAAATGTTGGATGTTACTATTTTAATTTATAATTCAATTTCTTACTGTGTCACATTTTATATTGTTTACATCCCTTTTTCTGAGAAATGTTATTTGACTGTTTTGTTTAACTAGTCATTTCAGATTCTTTATTTAATTATCTATATTTGTGCTATAGTAAATTTTTATAATGTAAAGAAACTTTTTCATAATACTACAATGAAAACAAAACAAAAGAAACCAAACCCACAAGGACATATTCATACTATAGTACAGTGCAGTGGGTCCCACGGATAATCTCCTTGTGTAACTCGAGGCACGTCATGGTATGCCACAATTATTGTGCAGTGGAGCTTGAAATGTAAAGTCCATTTTTTTCCAGCAGAATGCACAGGATTTAGGAATGCGATGGGCTGTATACAGTTGTACAGTTGCACTCTGATTGGCTGAGCTACAGAGATATAATCCCTGATATATGCTCTTAGAATGTTTGTAACCACATCACAAAAACAAATCAAACAATATCACTCCACTAGTTTTATTTGTAACATAATATCATTTAAAGTAAATTTCAACCTTTTTAATAACATGTTAATTAAAATAATAATAATACAAACACCTTGGGAGATGTCTGCTGACACTGTAAAAGAAGTACAGGAGATGAGTACTGTTGGACAAACTCAAAAACCTATTACTACTAGCAAGGTGGTCAAACATACTTTTAGATTTAAACAGATTATTAATCTGAAACCAGGGAGCTTTTCCACTGGCTCTGTGCATGAATACTCACAATTATAGTCCTGTAACAAAATAAATAAAGAAAAATTTACCTGGAATGCTCAGCCTCTGGAATACATTTCAGCTCCTTAGAAATCAAATTTTCTACAACAGGGGAGTCAAGGTTAGTGGAGCCATTACTTAGTCTGTCGCTGCTCTCATACCCAGATTCAGTCCTCTGCATCTGGCAGCTGTCAGTGCGGATCTTAAGGTTCACCCCACCCTTCGTTTTTTCTTTGTCAGCGTTTCCTTTGCCTTCAGATTCCAGCGAGCTCCTGCTTCCTGTTTCCTGTTTCAGCTCATCCTCGTAGATGGTCATTAGACTCTTCTGCTTCCGTTCCTCCTTCGGCCAGTGGTTAAAGAGGTGGTCTCTGCTGTACTGAGTGCTCTCACTTTCATTCGGGAGCTTGCGTCTTGGGCTGTGCTGCCGTTTTTCAGTCACACTGAAAATACTGTCGACATTGAGAGTTTCTCGTATGGGCTTCCAGGCTCTGCTCTTGCTCCGGCTCCCAGTGCTCCTCTCTCTAGACTCCTGGCTGCTGTCTGTATCGTAACCACTGGTAAACTCATTCCGGGACTTGCTGTGGGCTGGGAGGCCTGGCAGTACCTGTACCCTATTGACAGGCAACCTGGGTTCATGTGAAGATCGGGCCGGACAGGAAGACCCTTTTCCCTGGCTACTGTATAACCGCTGATCTATATACTGTTTAAATCCATGTTCTGTAGGTGGTGAGGCAGACTTACAGTATGGCCTGCTGTCTGGAAACATATCTGCAGGCAAAGTAAAAACAAGTGTCATAAGCTTATATAATTCCCTCTTCATTCAGAGGTTAAAACAATGTGGCAGTGAAAAGGATGACATTTATTTTACAATACCAGTAAAGTAACTTAGAATACAACTGTGCACCAAATACGAGGACAAAAACCCAAAGTGTGCCGTCTATACACAGGGATGGATATGGTATAACAGTTTCATCCATTTCAGGATTTAATATACACTTGATTAGCCAGTTCGCATGTAACCAGCTCAGGTGTGTCTTATTAATCTCATAATAAAACCAGGGACAGATCCAACTGCAATGCAATTATTTCCATCACCGTATGCAGCAGAAGTCAAAAGATCACAAGATCTCACTATAGTAACCATAGTATATTAAATGTTTGAGCCATTAGCAGGTGAAATTGAGATAGCGTGGAATTACAGAAAATGCAATCTCCCCTCACAGGGTTGCTTAATTATTACTATGCTGTCAGTGATTAAAAAAAAAAAAAAAAGAAAACGTGATTTTACATTGTTACGTGATTCTGGCAATGTTTGAGTTTTGAGTTTATGTTTCTTAAAAATCATAAATAATTACACACCTATTTATTATCTGTTGGCTGAGGGGTTTGACGGTAGGTAATGCAGAATGGGTCTGAGATTAGACGTGCATTGCTGTTAGAGTCACGGCTCTAAACAGTTTTGAGTTTTTCCAAAATCGGGGGCGGGAGAGGGGGGGGGGGGCTTTAAAATGTTAAAATCCTTCTGCGGTTTGTGCTTTTTTATTTGTATTTGTTGCTGTTCTAATGTTTTGTTTTGCAGAGCTCACACATTTTGTGATATTCAGAATGGAAACTGTTTTGTAAATCAGTGCCAGATGCCTTGCTACAATTTGCTTTTTAGAGTATTGTTGGGGAGGGTGGTTTTTCTGCTGTCTCATTTCAACCATTATAATGACAGATATTATAGAGTGTCACAAAATGTGCAGGGCTTGAATTCTCAAATGCTGAAACCTTTTTGCATCACAGAGTATCTATAGAGTATCTTATTACAAGAAACAACTTAAATCATTTTCAAAATATTTAATTTTTAGAATTGCAGCCTATTCCTGTGCTACAAACAAAACTAAAGTGTACTTATCCTTATTCATAGACAATTGCAGTTACCTATTGAAGGGTCTGGGGGTGCCCATCAAATTATACATTTTAAACTTATTCACAGCGCTTGCGTAACTCCATACAGATGCTTCCATATTAAAATAACTTATAACCCTGCATGGAACTACTGTGAACTTGCTACACTTCGCACCAAAATGCATGATGGGACTGCCCCATCATTGTGTCTTTTTGGAGCTATGCAGCTTTGGTGTTACATAAATTGACTGGTTCACAGTCAGTAGCTGAATCTTGCTCATTTTTACTTAATGATGACTCATTGGTTAATTTTTCTCGGCGTAGAACTCTACTTACTGGTGTTACAGCCGCTAAAAAGTCAATTTTGCAGCTTTGGATAACAACAGATATAATACTGCCCACTGTTCTTCAGGGATATTGTTCATTAAGGCCCCATCCACATTAGAGTTTTATAACCGAGTTAAGGGTTCAAAACCTGTTTAAAAGCGCTTAACTCGATTTACATCCACACTAAACACGGTTCATAACGGACTGTCAGCATAACTGGGTTATTAAAACTGGTTTGACTGTAATCTGGACGTGAACCGTGTTCAAGTCTGGTTACACAGTAATATCCATATGCTGTAATGTGGACAGTGCCTTAGAGTGGACCCCAGCAAGTTGAATGGGCAGAAACTAACAATGGTACAGTCATGGAGTTTAGCCTGCTGCCCAGGCTGACCTTATTATGTAATGACTGGTTTATATAATTTCCTCTTATTATTTATGTATTAATTTTGTGTGGGCTCTGGTTTCTCTGTATATAGTTTTATTAATTTGTATGATTCCGAACGTATTGCATGTGCTCAAATAAAATCAACTGATCACAAAAAAAAAAAAAAGTACACACCTATGATCTCAAATAGAATTTCATATACAGTAGTTGTATCAACAATATGCCTAGGCTTCTAGGCTGAAGTAAATTAAAAGGTTTAAAAGAACCAGGGTATTGACGATACATTATTTTTGGAGCTGAACCTACCTGTGTGTCTACCAGAGTCCTGTCTTCTCTGACCTCTTTCAAATTCCTTCTTCTGCGATCTGACCTCTCCTGCTTTCTGTGCACATTCTTTGGATATTTCTCTGAACTTACTCTTAGGATCACCAGGGATGATTTTCACTAGAAATCAAATTTATAGTACAGTTAAATAAAACTAACTATAATCCACCCTAGATCAAGATCATAATTCATAAGTAAACCCCCCCAACCCTGGGCAATATCGAGACATTATTATTATTATTATTATTATTATTATTATTATTATTATTTAGCAGATTCTTTTATCCAAAGCAACTTAGAGACTAGGGGGTGAACTATACCTCACAACTGCAATAGGACCTCAGTTTTACATCTCATCCAAAGGATGGAGCACAAGGAGGTTAAGTGACTTGATCAGGGTCACACACACAGTGAGTCAGTGGCCGAGCTGGGATTAAACCTAGAACCTACTGGTAACAAGCCCCTTTCTCTAACCACTGGACCACCAAGCCTCCTTTGCCATACTGGCTGAGAAGGTTGGGTAATTTGGGTTGGGAAATCCCATCTCCAACCTTGGGGAAAGGTGTGGATTTACTTGGGAATGTGACAGTAATCTACAGGTAAAATTTGTTTTGATGCATAGCCATATCTACCTGTTGTTATTCTTTAAATTTGGAAATTGTTTTGCACTTACGCGTATCAGTCCAGTGTAGTAGTGTATTAGTAGTATAATATTCTGGATCACTATGGACTTTGTAAAGAATAAAATAATTAAACAATGTATCCCAAGAAATAGAAGTCTACAGTTCCATGGGTTATTCAGAAATAAGTCACAACCCCTGACTGATTGACAGGCTTTTAAAATTTGAAGGTTGTGTCTAAAAGGTTAAAGGCAAAACAATAAAAAAGTATGGTAATTTTCAAAGCAAGTCAACCAAACATCACATGCAAAAATCTAACCATTACAAGTTATTTTTGGGTCACATTGCATTAGAAATCATTAAGGGAAACAAGTCTGTACCTTTTGAATGCACTTTAAGCATCACCACTGGCACATATGTGTTGTCAAATTTGTAAACATAAACTAATTAGTAGTTTAAAAACACACTGGAGAAAACAGAGCTATTTTAGCTTTAAAAGAAAATTTTAAAAAGGCCTAAAGGTTCTTTAACATTTCATTGGAAGAACAGCGCAGCTGTTATTCTAACCACGGTGAAAAACGTGCGTTGTTACAACAGGTACAATGCATTGAAATATTTCAATATCTTTCAGCTAAGTCACCTATTATTTTCTTTCTCCTACCTTGCACTCGGCCACCATTTGTTTGTCCATTCCCCCTGCTGAATCCTGAATTTGAAGTACGCTGCAATTTCTGTTTGAAGCTGCTTTGGTTTGAAAATGGCCCAATTCCATTTTCTTTGGGACGATCTAGCTTCTTAGCCGTTATATCTGTAATTCAAAAAAAGATTACTATAGTTACAGCACCTTCCATGAGTCAGAGGAGCAGATGGAATTCAATATCATAGCATTTCCATTTGCCTATTTCATCCAGGCCAGAATATAAGAACATAAGAAAGTTTACAAACGAGAGGAGGCCATTCGGCCCATCTTATACACACACAGATGCATGAGATTTTCAGAAAACAAATATTGTGAAGACCTTGGAGTGATGTTTTAGGAGTATTCAGCTTTGACCATATGTATTGACACCATGTGGTTTCAGATTCTGTACTTGGTCACTTATTTAGCTATCCTGATTATCTGTTTGCAAATTAATTAAAGACCTCAGGAGGGGTACCCTGATAAATGGGAATGGTAATCCAAACAGTTTATAGCATATAGCAACATGACCACAGCAAATTAATCAGAATAAAATGTTGTCCAAACCTGTGCTTAAAGTAGCATTTGTTTTCAATTTGCTAACCCTATTTTTTTCTCAACAGGAAAAAAAAAATGAAAACTTCAGTAAAAGCCAAACCTCACAGTAATCAATGGTCGGCCACATGGTTTTCCATGAGGGCATCTTAGGACAGCTGGCAAATTTCAAATTCAATAAAAAACACACCAAACAAAAATAAGGTTTTCACTAAGTGACAGGAACCATTATATCAAAGTTACAGTACATTCAGAAAATGTGATGCTGGTGCAATATTACCATCATGGTTGTCTTAAAATGTAAACTTCCCATTTACAGATGTAAACTTCCCATTTACTTATGACTGATGATGCATATAATATATTATATATATTATATATATATATATATATACTATATATATTATAACTAGTATATATATATAATATTATCTCAGGATTCTAAGAGTATATATAAACTCACCTGAAAGGTCCCCATTTAGAGATTTATAATGAGACCACAAAGTGGCCTGCTGGAGTGCATCCTCTGTGGATACTGCAGTTCCTTCAGGGTTAGCATAGAAAAGGAGAAGTGGCTGGAAGTGGCCTCGTATGCATTTAGTAACCACATCTTTCCATTTGGATCCAACCTGAGGAAAAAAAAGAAAAAAGGCTATAAAAAAGCAAGACTTACTAATAAAATAGATGAATAACTTTTTTTTTTTTTTTTTTTAACATTTTCTTTTTCTAAATAATTTATTTTGTTAAAAATACCACAACTCTAATAATGTGAAACATACAGTACTGTGCAAAAGTTTTAGGCAGGTGTGAAAAAATGCTGTAAAGTAAGAATGTTTTCAAAAATAGACATGTTAATAGTTTATATTTATCAATTAACAAAATGCAAAGTGAGTGAACAGAAGAAAAATCTACATCAAATCAATATTTGGTGTGACCACCTTTTGCCTTCAAAACAGCATCAATTCTTCTAGGTACACTTGCACACAATTTTTGAAGGAACTCGGCAGGTAGGTTGGCCCAATCATCTTGGAGAACTAACCACAGTTCTTCTGTGGATTTAGGCAGCCTCAGTTGCTTCTCTCTCTTCATGTAATGCAAGACAGACTCAATGTTGAGATCAGGGCTCTGTGGGGGCCATATCATCACTTCCAGGACTCCTTGTTCTTCTTTACGCTCAAGATTGTTCTTAATAACGTTTGCTGTATGTTTGGGGTCGTTGTCATGCTGGAGAATAAATTTGGGGCCAATCAGATGCCTCCCTGATGGTATTGCATGATGGATAACTATCTGCCTGTACTTCTCAACATTGAGGAGACCATTAATTCTGACCAAATCCCCAACTCCATTTGCAGAAATGCAGCCCCAAACTTGCAAGGAACCTCCACCATGCTTCACTGTTGCCTGCAGACACTCATTTGTGTACCGCACTCCAGCCCTTCGGCGAACAAACTGCCTTCTGCTGCAGCCAAATATTTCAAATTTTGACTCATCAGTCCAGAATACCTGCTGCCATTTTTCTGCACCCCAGTTCCTGTGATTTCATGCACAGTTGAGTCGCTTGGCCTTGTTTCCACGTTGGAGGTATGGCTTTTTGGCCGCAAGTCTTCCATGAAGGCCACTTCTGACCAGACTTCTCCAGAGAGTAGATGGGTGTACCAGGGTTCCACTGATTTCTGCCAATTCTGAGCTGATGACATTGCTGGACATCTTCCGACTGCAAAGGGAAGTAAGCATGATGTGTCTTTCATCTGCTGCAGTAAGTTTCCTTGGCCGACCACTGCGTCTATGGTCCTCAAAGTTGCCCGTTTCTTTGTGCTTCTTCAAAAGGGCTTGGACAGCACATCTGGAAACCCCTGCCTGCCTTGAAATTTCTGCCTGGGAGAGACCTTGCTGATGCAGTATAACCACCTTATCTCTTGTTTCTGTGCTCAGTCTTGTCATGGTGTATGACTTTTAACAGTAAACTGTCTTCAGCAACCTCACCTTGTTAGCTGAGTTTGGCTGTTCCTCACCCAGTTTTATTCCTCTTACACAGTTGTTTCTGTTTCAGTTAATGATTGTGATTCAACCTACATATTGAATTGATGATCATTAGCGCCTGTTTGGTATAACTGTTTAATCATACACCTTACTATATGCCTACAAAATCCCTGACTGTGCAAGATATCTAGAAGAATTGATGCTGTTTTGAAGGCAAAGGGTGGTCACACCAAATATGGATTTGATATAGAGTTTTCTTCTGTTCACTCACTTTGCATTTAGTTAATTGATAAATATAAATTATTAACATGTCTAATTTTGAAAGCATTCTTACTTTACAGCATTTTTTCACACCTGCCTAAAACTTTTGCACAGTACTGTATATCTGTCAATTTCAGCACGCAAAGGGCACACTTTCTGCAGGCCCTGTTCTCATGCACCACAGCACAGCCGGCAGAGTGAGCTTTGCTCTGTCTTTACAGAATGTCAACTTTCTTTGTATCCGTTTGTTTCCTTCCATTTGAAAAAGTTCCAGGCATCCTGCCTGAAATGACCTTAAATCTAATGGAAAACAGTGCTGGTGCTGAATGCAAGCAAGAGATCAAAGCAGATACACTTGCAGCACATGTTTTAGTTACAGCAGGCTTTACTACTTACTTCTTTAACAGTGGCATCATCAAAGAAGACCCACTTGGAAGATTTTGTATGATAAGCAAAGGCACAGTAGTGTTTACTGGAGTAGCAGACCATTCCAACAAGGTGCAGTTCACTCCTTTTCGCCTGCTCATCTGTGACTCTGTAGAAAAGCTGCAAGACACAAGGGAAAATACTGTGCATTTAGCCACTTTGCAATACATCCACTGCTCGTTCCATTGCCCCTCGCTATACTGCAGATTTGGATATATATCGTGGTCCTGGAGTTGGCTCGCCATTTTTACAGTCTATCTGCGCATGCCTTAGCTGCAATATACACAGGCAATTTCACTTAGAATTACTGTTTGTATTAATATACAAAACAATTAAAAACAAAGCGTACTGTTATCATATACACGCGCACTGCAGAATAACACAAAGCAAATTAAATATCTACTTGCTGAAGTGTTTTTTTTTAAGCAATGCACTAGCAAAAGTCACAAGGCAGTGACATCAGCTCCCTAGCAACAAGCCTCCTATGTTGGAATGGATTCTTTCAAAACAGTAGGTTTGTGCATTTGAGAAAGGAGAGGAAGACTCATGAAATTAATTGGAGACTTAAGTTGATGAGAAACAATTACCCTCCGCAGTACCAATTAAAACAGTGTGCTGCTTTTTACACAAAAAATTAAAAAAGCAGGTTGCGTAGAGGATTTATATTGGACCCTGACGCCCCCGATAAAACAAGGGATTGGTTGTACAGTATTTGTTAGCCTATTTGTTTCTCTATGCATCTCTCGCATACCTTGCCTATGCAGTATGTAATTTAAAACAATGCACGTGAGATGCACTAGACATTGGTATTTTCCTATCTTCCCGATTCACTTGAAATATAGTAGTGGGGAATTTTCCCATTAAATACAAAAATTCAAAAACAGTTGATTATTTTATCAGGATGCACCATTATTATTTTTATTTTTATTTTTTTAAATGTCAAAATAAAGTATTGGAAATACCGTATTAACAAAACAAAAAACATTAAATACCATAGACCAGCGAATAAATAATTTGTACAAGTTTATAACTAATGTCGTGCAAAAGACACAGTCACGTCCCTGTAAAAGACACTTTCTATTCCAAACCATTTTGTAATCTTAGTGTAACTCAACAGGAAACTTATCAGCACATAGTATTTCAACCAGGCATGATACATTTCAATGGGAAGGTTTGGCACACACAGTGCCAATAAAACAGTAGACACTAAAATGGGTAAATATTTGTATTACAACCTTGCCTGGGGTGCTCCCCACAATTCAAAACTATTTTGTGTTCGTTAACTTTAAAGTCCAGAGTGAGTGCTCTTAGTGCAAGTGGTGAAATAGAGTTTATCGTGCACAGTGGTGAAGTGTAGTCCGGGTAGGTGCTGGCACCAAGTGACAGCTCCTAGACAGTTTAGCCGTCTAACAATGACAAACAATATAATTAATAGACTGACAGAACAATACAAAACATGCTACATTTATTCTCCTTCAGCAGTCTTTCTGTAACCATAACAAAAGGAACAGATCGCTTCACCACATCCCCCAATATACCCTCAGTCACGCCCCCTTTGGTAGCGACTGCATTCGCTTTTCTTCCGATCCGTGAATGCCGCATTAAGGCGATGACTTCTGGTATTATGACTCCGACCCCTTTCTGGATATCCAACTTCCAACTTTCCTTGAAATGAATTGCCAACCCATCCAGACCGGGGCACAATATTCCTGTTATACAGCACCTTCACAGGTCGGGAGGGAGATTTATGACTTGGATTCACTGGCTCTGTCACAGGCACTTACTGGAACAGTGTGCAATAACATCCAACTATAATGTATAGTAACTGACTGAAATGCTGTGTGCCTATTGAGGTAAGGACCTTTTAAAAATGTAGTTTAACCCACTTTAGTGCATATTTTGTTAGTGGCACAATTTGTGCCAAAATCTTTCATTGAAATGTATTGTAACTGACTGAAATATTGATTGCTGTTAAGTGTGCTGTTAAGTAAAATGTTTTAAAATTGTCAGGAACACCCCAGGAAACATTACAACACATAGTTCAACCTGTGCACTATTTCTATTGCCATTTTGCATTCTATCATGTACCAAAAAATCGAATTAGAATGTATAGTAACTCATTGGAATACTGTGTGCCGGTAAGTGTTTTGTTGAATTATACACTCCAGAATGACTTTAAATTGGAGATAGCATCACAGGTAACATAGCACAAAGCTGTAACAATTTTAGTACATATTGTTTTTGGCACACTATGCCAAAACCTCCCACTGAAATACCATGTGCCGATACTGAAGTGTCCTGTTGAGTTAAGGACCTTTTCTACCCCCCTGTGACAGGATATGGCTGAGTGGTGACATCAGGCCAGAATGAGGAAGCAAAAAAAAGACAGGTTGTGCGCCTTTTATTTAAATACAACAAAAAAAAATAAAATATTTGATCAAAAATAAATTTTCAGAGCACAAATAAAAGAGATTAACAAAAACAAATCATGAACACAAAACACTAAAGGTCCAGCTGGGAAGCAGAGTTCACGGTTCCTTTATATTTTTAAATTTCTCTCTCACTTCTCGCTCGCTCTCGTTCCTCCTCTGAACACCCACCCGAAGTGCAGAGAGCTGCAGGTTTATATGACCATCTCCCGATTAGCAACACATTAATCACTTAATTCGGGAGATGGTCACCTTCTGCGCAAGGTTTTTAATCATTCCTGGCAGAGGACAAGTTACTCCCTGGCCTCTGCCAGAACACATCTAAATAAAAACAATAACAAAACAAAGCGCAGCTACACCGTCATTTAAACAAATACAATAAATAAATCATAATAAACAAACACAAAATAACACAAGGGTGGAGGGGGAGACCCCATTCTAAAAATAAATCATGTACACGGCTCCTCGCCCTGTTACAGCCCCCCACCCCTTTATTTTTTTTAATTTTAAAAATTTTTTTTTTTATATATATATATATATATATATGTATATACATCTACAAAATATTTACATATAGCACCAATTAAATATACTGTACCAGTGACAGTGGATAAAAAAAGAATGGGGTAGAAATACAAACAATAACAAACAAATAATAATAAATAAGAAACTTTATAAAAAAAGTTAGGATTCAATGCTACAATGTACAGTTGGTGCTACTTTACTGAGATGCCTTTGGGAGAAGTAAAAATATCCTGAATAATTTGCTGTTCCAATTAAAGAGGAGGCATTTGAGATGACATTAGTCACACTTTTTTGTTTCTAACTGAAAAGAAAAATAATAAAATCATATCATATTATGACTAAATGTTAAATACATACTTTAAAATATTGTTTTTGCTGTTTTTTTTTTTTTGTATCCCAATTAAAGTGAGGTCCCAATTAAACCACATAAACAGCACGGGAAAAAACAGAGTTATATCCCATTTAAGCAGAAATCCTGATTATCAGTATCCCGATTACATGGTGCCGACTGTAGTTTGAGGTTGCAATTGAACTATCACTGTAGTCTAGTCATTGCCAATTTTTAATACCTTTAAAAATGTGTGATATACTGAATACAGTGCCACTCATGAGCTTCAATTCCTCTTAAAATGTAACAAGATTAATAGTCAATGTAATTGTACAGTGCTATCTTCTAGTGGTTGGAAAACCTATGTATTTGTGTTATTAATTTCTATCTAGGCCAACATACAATTGGTTTTGTTTTGCGCTACTATAAACCAACATTATTCGCTCAATTATATTTACCTCTTATGTTCCTGTCTGTAACCACAGCAAAATACCAAAGTATCTTCATTATCTCTGTTTAATGAATTTGATGAGGGTGAAAATACATTTAAAAATAAGTGCTTATGATATTTATTTTCATTTTAATAACAACTGAAACTGCCCTTGTGTGAACTAAAGCCTTTTATTTTGAAATCTGAAGTGAATTTCTATTATTAACCTGAACTATAACTAGAACTTATCTAGGCCAAGTAAACACATCTATACTACACAGCCCACATCTATAAATTCCATTAACCAACAAGTCGAAAGTCAATGAAGATATTGATCTTTTCCAGCCCGGGTGGGCTAAATGGAAACCGGGACCAGTGATTTACATATGATGCTGTCTGATTTGTAGGGAATGCAGGTAGACAATTCTTGGACTAACAAACTGGGTTAGAATAAGATGAAGGAAAACACACACGACATTGGCACATTCTTCCCTTCCGGCACTGGAGCATTTGCCCTGCCTGCCCTTTCTTGTGGCAGCCCCAAGCGATATGGTGGAACACAAACTAAACCTAGAAAGGCATGATCTCATTAGGGTGCACCACTTGTACATTTGATGTGGCTATGCAACTGCAGACTTACAAGGGTAAGCCACTGGTTTTATTACTGACATATGTTTCCAGAAACTGTAAAAAAACAAAACAAACAACAACAACAGGGAACAGATACAGACTCCACATGTAACCACAGGTTATATTATTACTCACAATAAATAAATAAATAAAAAGGAGTTCAGCATGTTATGAATCTTCAGTCATTTCACAAGTTACATTTCCATAGTATCATTCTATTTATAATATATTTTCCACTTTGAAGCCATGTCTAAATGAAACTGCACATTTACACTTACTAAAAAATAACATATTTAGTTGATGGGCACTTTTTTCAGTCACTGCAAACCAGCCCCCTTTGCAATTGTAAATCGGACTAATTTATCAGCAGAATCTGGCAACCACAGGTTTTTTTTTTTATGGATGGTGAATCAGTCTATTTTAATCAAGTCAATTTAAATGTTTGTTTTTATTTTGAATCACGTGATGTCCCTTTTTTTGAGGAGACTCAATTAAACTCTTGTAAAAAGTGTTGATTGTAAAACAAGTTCACTTTAGTTTGTTTCTTCCGTAACTTGATTCAGATTAATGATTCTGTTTCAGACCATGTAAAAAAAAAAAAAAAAAAAAAAAAAGAGTCAGCTTATTATTTATTTAAGCCGAACACTAACTGCCAGTGAATTTATAGTCATTTAATTAAGTCATAATTAAGAGTAAACTATTATTTGCAAAGCATGTAATAACAAGTTTTCAACAAGTCATTAAGATTTTAATGGGGGGGGGGGGCGCAATTTAACTGAACTCGCTTTTTCTGTTCGGTTTAAATTAAAAATAAAGTGAAATTGTTTTACAATCAACGCTTTTCTAAGAGTTTAGTTAAGAAACGGAGTTGGCTCTACATAACTTTAAAGGGACATCACAGACTAAAAATAAAAAACCAAGAGCCCTAGTTATCCTGTATGATTGCCTGCTTATATTTTTGTTTCAAAACAAGTATGTTAGTAGCATACACCCCACCACAGCTGTAAATACAAAACAACATCCACATATCGCACATGTGAAATGTGACACATAGGGACATGACAGATTTTTCCAAGAGGCAAAACCTTATTCTTCAAAGCCGTGTTATAAGTCGAAGTGTTGTAAGTCGAAGCAGATTTTCCCATAGGAACAATGTTATAAATTGGGGTTACATTCCTGACTCTTCAGCCAGATAATATAGTTTTACAAAAATTACCCGTTATATTGTACTCATGCAAATATTTATTTAACTCTTTACGCCTGGTGATTACGCATATATTACTCAAAGACACCTACCTGGCTTGTTTAAAAGTACTGACTCAGGGCTTTTCAAAGACCTAATCATTGTGTTTATGTGGTACTCCCAGCAGTAATTACAATCGCCTGAAGTTAAGCCCCTTATCATGTGACAGAGTTCACAGCTTATAGGTTTCATTTTGAGTCAATTGCTCTTGTATTGTTAACGGCAAATTAATTTAAAAACTGCTAGACTGAGTCAGGGTGACCACATGTACTGCGGTTCGGACACTAAGCATGTGCACATGATGCATGGCTTGGGTCTCACCGTGTCGTAAATGCCGTATCAATGTCATAAAGTCGAAGCAGGGTAATAATACAAAAGAGTCGTAAGTGTCGTGCGTCATAAGTCGAGGATCACCTGTATTTTGTGCAAATGAAAGATGAGTGGCCATTACTATGGCTACAGTAAGATGAACCCCAAGAGTGTTCCTTTACAACTCTTTGAGCACACCTTAATCCACTCCTGAACACTACCAGATTACTCTGGAACAGTGTGGTAATGTTGTGATGTGGAAGAATGTTACAAAAGGTTAGTTAGTTGTGAGCCAAATTCAAACCCTGGCCAGGATAGTGAGCAAATACCTGCTAATTTTGTGCCTAACTTGATTCTTAACAATCCATATTTTTATTTATTAAAACAGCTGCATTTTCTCAAACAGACTCAAATAACCAAAGATATGCACAGTTGTAAAACCTTTCAATGCAATGTTCTTACCCCAGAGAGATTTATTTGTGGCCCAAGAGATCGAATAACCTCCTCAGTGAGATCAGAGTTCTCTGTGTCCCAAACGAAACCAATGGTCACAATCTCTGGACAGTTCATCAGTACACGTCGGATTTTAATCCTCTGCCCACAGTTACTCTGAAAAAAGATAAAAGTATTGTTATTATGGGTCTTACTGCTGGTGTAACCAGCAGCTGTTTTAAAAAAACAAATTTAAAAAAAACCCAGCAACAACAACTGACAGGACACTTGAATAAATAGCAAATGATCACGAGGGGTGTGATCACTCATTTCTTATTCTTGAAAGATATTTTCTGTTACAATTGGAAAACTCACGGTTTCAGGGGGAAGAAATGACCAGTGTACTCACTAGGGGTCATTTTAATATTGGTAAAATTATAGAAATCACACCTTGTCCAGGCTTACTACAAAAAGAGTATTACGTTATGATTAAAAACACATATAATAGATAATAAACAGATAAAAAAAAAGCAAATTCCAAGGGTACAAAGTATTCCTTTAGTTCAGGTTTTCACTGTTCATTCCAAAAAAAAATGGACTAGATGTATCTTATCCTGGATATTAGGTTATTTATTAGTTGTACTGAACTAAACTGAACTTGGGGGTGGGGGACATTTGTATAGATTAGCTCTGTGACCCTAGTTAGTGTCAGACCATTTCCAAAAGCAGCTTGAGAGACTAGAGGGTCTCGGTAGAAGAATAACGGAGAGCCGATCAGCAGTTCCTAAACTGAGTAGAGTCACAAAATGAGTTGACTCATCTATATACACATCATATATATATATATATACTATAGATATATAATGATATATTATATACATATATATTATATTCACACACACACACACACACACACACACACACACACCGGTCAAAAGTTTTAGAACACCTCAATTTTTCCAGTTTTTATTGAAATTTACGCAGTTTAATGTCTCTATGTACTCTGAAATTAAAGCATAGAACAAATAAAAAATTGGAGATAAAAAAGAAATCATGGAATCATTTTGTTTAACAAAATTTAATCTAAATTTTTGACTCGTCAAAGTAGCCACCTTTTGCAGATATAACAGCCGAACACACTTGTGGCATTCTTTCTAAAATGGAAATCAAACATTGTTTGGAAAGTTCTTCCCAACACTTTTGCAGAAGTTCTCACAAATGTGTTGCACTTGTAAGTTGGTTTGCTTTCACCCTTCTGTCTAGTTCATCCTAAACCAGCTTGATGGGGTTTAAGTCTGGAGACTGTGCCGGCCACTCTATGATTTGAAGCCTACTGTCTTGTTCTTTTCTTCTAAGGTAGTTCTAACATAGTCTGGAGATTCGTTTTGGGTCATTATTTTGCTGTAGGATGAACCCCTGACCAACTAGGCGTATACCAGAGGGTATTGCATGGCACTGCAAAATGTTGTGGTAGCCGTTTTGATTCAGGGTGCCACTCACTCTGTGCAAGTCGCCGACTCTGGATCCAGTAAAAGAGCCCCAGACCATCACGCTTCCTCCTCCATGTTTGACAGTTGGTGTCACACACCGAGGAACCATCCTTTCGCCTACTCTACGGCGTACAAAAACCCTGCGTGATGAACCGAAGACTTCAATTTTGATTCATCAGACCATGAGACCTTCTTCCAGTCTTCAGTAGTCCACTGGCCGTGCTTCATGGCCCAGGCAAGCCTCTTTTTTTTATTTTACCATGTTAACAATGGCTTTCTTACTGCCACTCGACCTGTCAAACCAGCAGCTCGAAGTCTTCTCTTCACAGTTGAAACAGGCTTGCTTACTTCGACCAGTGTTAAGCTGTGCTTGAAGCTGTTGTCCTGTGAGCCGCCTATCACGCAAGCTGTTGACTCTCAGAAACTTGTCTTCTGATTCTGTTGTGGCTTTGGGTCTGCCAGACCTCTTCCTGTCAGAGTTTCCTCCAGTTTCTAAGTGCCTTTTGATGGTGTAGGAAACTGTACTCACTGACACCTTGGCTTTCTTTGCAATTTCTCTAAAGGAAAGACCTACACTTTTAAGGGTTATAATGGTCTGACCATCTTCCTTTGTTAGTTGCCTTTTTCTCGCCATTATGATAGCAATATACTGCTTCCTGCAGTACAATACTGTCCACATAATGCTTAAGAGGTTGTAGTAACATAGTCTGTTCCAACACTGCTTTTATACAGACAGACGGTTTGAAAGTAATCAACAAAAGTTGGGACACCTGTAGGAATTGTTAGGATCAACATTCAAGGCTTAATTTACTTCCATTGCTGCAGAACAGCTGTAAGTTGTTAACCCATTACTTGTTTCCTGAAAAAGGCCTTTTTGTTTAACTCTGAACTGTACATTATTTTTCAGTTTTTGGTAACCTAAACTTTTTTTTAAACTCTGGCAGTTTACCGCTTACCTTTGTACCATTTCAGGTTATTCACTGGACTTGAACTGCTTAAATTACAATAAAAACTGGAAAAAATGGGGGTGTTAAACTTTTGACCAGTAGTGTATGTGTGTGTGTATATATACATACATACAGTGGCTTGCAAAAGTATTCAGACCCCTGACCAATTCTCTCATATTACTGAATTACAAATGGTACATTTAAATTTCGTTCTGTTCAATATTTTATTATAAAACACTTAAACTCAAAATCAATTATTGTAAGGTGACACTGGTTATATGTTGGGAAATATTTTTAAGAAAAATAAAAAAAAAAAACTGAAATATCTTGCTTGCATAAGTATTCTACCCCCACACATTAATATTTGGTAGAGCCACCTTTCGCTGCAATAACAGCTTTAAGTCTTTTGGGGTAAGTGTGTACCAGCTTTGCACACAGTGTCGGAGTGATTTTGGCCCATTCTTCTTGGCAGATTTGCTCCAGGTTGTTCAGGTTGGTTGGACGACGCTTGTGGACCGCAATTTTCAAATAGTGCCACAGATTCTCAATGGGATTGAGATCAGGACTTTGACTGGGCCACTGTAGGACATTCACCTTTTTGTTCTTGAGCCACTCCAATGTTGCTTTGGCCTTGTGCTTGGGAACATTGTCCTGCTGAAAGGTGAATTTCCTCCCAAGCTTCAGTTTTTTAGCAGACTGAAGCAGATTCTCTTGCAGTATTTTCCTGTATTTTGCTCTATCCATTCTTCCTTCAATTGCAACAAGATGCCCAGTCCCTGCTCATGAGAAGCATCCCCACAGCATGATGCTGCCACCACCATACTTCACTGTAGGGATGGTGTGTCTTGAGGCATGGGCAGTGTTAGATTTGCGCCACACACAGCGCTTTCAGTTTTGGCCAAAAAGCTCTATCTTGGTCTCATCTGACCACAAAACCTTTTCCCACATCGCAGCTGGGTCACTCATGCTTTCTGGCAAACTCCAGACGTGCTTTCAGATGGTACTTTTTGAGTAATGGCTTCTTTCTTGCCACCCTCCCATACAGGCCAGTGTTATGCAGAGCTCTTGATATGGTTGACTGGTGCACCATTACTCCACTCCCAGCCACTGAACTCTGTAGCTCCTTCAAAGTGATTGCTGGCCTCTCTGTGGCTTCTCTCACAAGTCTCCTTGTTTGAGCGCTGAGTTTTGAGGGACGGCCTTTTATTGGCAGTGCCTGGGTGGTGTGATGCAGCTTCCACTTCCTGATTATTGATCCAACTGTGCTCACTGGGATATCCAAACACTTGGATGTTATTTTGTACCCTTTCTCTAATCTATGCATTTGTATTACTTTATCTCTAACTTCTGTAGAATGCGCTTTGGTCTTCATTTTCCTTCAGATTCACAGCCTTACCAATGATCCTTCAACAGTGGGGTTTTTATCCAAAAAATATGACAGCAACTTTAATGGTTCACAGGTAGATGCCAATGGTAAGGTAATTGTGTCCTCGTTAGGGCAATTTCTTTCATCGGTGCAAACTGGGAGCTTCCACAGCACAGGGGTTGAATACTTACGCAAGCAAGATATTTCAGTTTTTTATTTTTCTTAAAAATATTTTCCAACATAAAACCAAGGTCACCTTACATTAATTGATTCTGAGTTTCAGTGTTTAAAAATAAAATATCAAACAGAACAAAATTACCATTTGTAATTCAGTAATATGAAAGAATTGGTCAGGGGTCTGAATACTTTTGCAAGCCACTGTGTGTGTGTGTGTGTGTGTGTGTATATATATATAAACATGACAAAACTGAGTTTTCTGTGCTGCCGCAGTGCTGTTGCATTGCTGCTTTGTGCAAGCTGCAGGGGAAGGATGTTCTACTACACTGTCGATATAAATAGCACACATCCTTACCCACTCAGCCTCAGGTCACCATTGGTGAATGTGGCACGCTACTTTATTAAGTATCCATAGCATTTTATAGTCTTTTCATTTTTCTCATATCTATTTTCTTTTTTCTTTTTGAATACTGTAATACATTATACAGTATATTAACTATATTTATAATGTCTATATTTTCTGAATATGTAATTCCTTACCAGTTATATATGCTATTATGTGTGTTTTGTATAATTTTTTGAAATTACAGGTTGGGGGTGCAACTATAATTAGTAAATGGAACACACACACACACACTATATATATATTATACACACACAAATACAAAAACACAGCTGCACACCTCTTGTAGTCATTTCTTAAACTACCACAGTTTAAGGAATAAAATTTGTTTTTCAAGAAATGTTATCTATATCAACTTAAAACAATAAACAGTATTATTCTTTTGTGAATGTGGGAGGGGAAAGGATGTCCAAACCTTTTCAAACAATAAATAAAAACTGGATGCAGTATAGTACTCCCTCATTAAACCGGGGGGCAAAACAGGTTTATTTAATTTACTGCATTTATATAGCATACAAAAGTATCGCAAAACACCGTACAGTACATAGCAGAAAAAAAGAACAAATCACAATACATTTGTATAGCATGTCACACATACAACTGCTATAAAATCAGATCATTTAAATAACAGTATACACATTATAAAAGCAGCTATTTCAAGGTTTTGTTTTTATTTTCATTTTATTTATGTTGTCCGAAATAACGAGGTGTCCAATTTAAAAAGAAAAATCGCATGCACAAACACACATGTACAGACCTTAATTTATTTTAAATATATAAATCAGAGCTGAAATAAGTGTTCTATGTACGTATTACATTATGTAAAAATATAAATATGTACAGTAGGCCTACATAGTACACTAGTAGAAAGCACACTTTCCTTTTACTTTAGCGTACAGGCTCCCAGTAACACAAAATAAATCATGCTGCTGCACTGTGCACATTACTATACAATACGCAAAATTAATTTTAAATAGAAAATATTTTGGCGCATTTTCTTTTTTACAGTAGCCTACTTAGTACACAATTAACACAAAATAGATCACAGTATGGCATTATGATACTATCAGAGAACGTGTGCGCAGCAGAGCGGTGACAAAAATACACTCACAGCTCATAATAGCCTCCGCTCTTTCTGACATTCTGCTTTACTGCTTGTGATTCCACCCTGCTCCCCTGCTCCAGACAAAATAGGCATGCTCCGCTCATACCGTATTCAAAAATAAAAATAAACTAGCCATTCTTTCCCCCACTACATTTCCGATTGCAGATGACACAAAAAAAAAAAAAAAAACAAAGAAGCTATGATCAGCAAAGAAAAAAGCCTACATAAAGTGCTCATAGAATTTATTTAATTCATTTCGAAAATGCATTCTTACTCCATTTACTGATCAAATGCAAGATTAACCTACTGTTTAATTCTTTGAAACAGCAGGTCTTATGAATGAGGTGCATAATCTGTTTACCCGGGACTAAACTCTGATGATTAATACACTTTTATATGGATTAAGGTCATTCAGACACAACAATCCTTGAAGCTATTTAATTACACACTGCATAAATATAAACAAGTATAACAACAATCTACAAGGTAAAATATTTCACCTACCGGACAGTTCCTAAGGTCTCCAACAGTACTTGCTGCCTGCAACAACTCTCCAAACATGTCTGACTTAATGCGTTCATTTCTCTCCATCATTTTGTCAACTTGATTGCTAGTGGGGTGGGGGGGGAGATGTTTGCCGTTAAATGTCTATACCATAGCAAAATTCAAAGCTCTTAAACTTCTCATTGGGAAATGCTACTTACCAGAGAGCTGTTGTGGATACATAATGCACAAACTCTGTAAAAGGCAGAGGGTCAGACGATGCCCCACAACTGCGACACACACTCTAAATGAAAGAAAAACATGTCTTATTATTGGTTTAGGCCTATATAGCTGTTTTGATCAACTTCTTAACATACAGACATCTACTAGAAAATAATTTAGTACCATCAGCCAATCAGCTTCCTGCTCTATCGGGCTTCTATCAGAATAGATGACCGCTGGAACGTCACAGCATAAACTGTGAATCAAACTTAAAATCAATCCGCGTAAGTGCAGACTTTCATTTTGACTTGCCTTAAAAGATCAGTTTACATCTATTGGACAGCAAATACACATATAGGCATACATCTCACTCGATTTATCTAGCATGCATTCCTGCTTCATATTCGTTTGAGTGCTGACAGGGGGATTTCAATTATAAAAAGTGTTGTTATAATTAACTATTTTCCGTAACTGACTTCACATGGGACAAAAATAAACCCTACAAGGGTGGCAATACACTTCATTGAAGTTCCCTTGTGTTGCCGAGCAGGAATTGTGGGTAATCTCACTCTTGAACCATCCTAGCTATTCCAGAAAGTACAGCTAAAAAGCAGTTTGAAAAATACTGTTCAAAACAGGAGATATTCATTGGTCATGACACTAAAGTATCAATGTTGTCTGTTTCAAAGTATTGTACTTCCTAGCTCTTCAGTATCAATGAACACGTTTGTTTATTGTAGCAATAAACTATAAACAGAGGTTTTTAACATACAAAGGCAACACAAATCACATGGGTTAGCCTGAGATTTATCACCCCTTAGTGAATTGTTCTTTCTCTTAATAGAGCTTTAGGAGGAATACAGTGCTTCATAAAAGTGAAGTACAGGAATAAAACATTTTTTTGACTTTGAATCCCATCTATCGTAGTAAAGAAATGATCATACACCATTGAGGTTGAGAATTTCTTAAAAATTGTATTTATTTATTTTTTTAAATTTTTGTACAGTTTACCTGTTCGTACAAAGTCATTGCAAACTTCTGGTGGGTAATACATGACTTGGAAGTGCACATATCTTTTTCACATTCAGGCACTATGTGAAAATGAATCCTCTCAAGAATATTCTCCTGGAAGGCAAAACATAAAGTTAGTTAATTTGCATATGCCTATACTGCACAACATATGTATACACACTCCTAGACCATATGAGACTATTACTCTCTTTAAAAGACATACTTCAGACCCAATACTGAACACAATAAAAACACAAAGAAATACTTGGATTAAGGAATTGCTGGGAAATATTAAGGTGTGCCACTTTATAAACCATGTTTAATTTTTTTTTTTTTTAAACATCTGCACCATTATTTTTGACTAAACATCTGCCAATTCATTACAGCTGGAAGAGATTAAATAAGAAACGTAATAAGAAAAGTCATCAACCCCCCCCCCCTTCCCTCCTCCTTCCACCCTGTTAAATAATTAGAAATTAAAAAATATAGCTTGTCTGCAAAACATAAAAAAGCTACTGCAACACATATCATTTTGGATGTCCTTGAGAGGGCATTTTAATCTCAATGGAAAAATAAAGTGTTCACCCAATCATGCTGCATGAGGTTGCATAACATCTTTTTAAAATAATATTTCACTGCTGACTAATCAAAGAATCTAAAGGACATAACACTCTTAATACATGACCTTGCCATTTCATTTCAAAGCAGGACATTGTGTCCTGTTGTACTGCTTTACACTTCAGCAACTAAAGCGGACAAACAGGGTAATGACAAAGTACTTACAAAGCATTCTGCTGCGTCGTCCATGAACCCAAGCTGAAATCTGTGCTCATCTTTGAAACTTTCAGCTAGGGCATTGCGCAAGACATCTGAAGGCAGTGCTCGTTCTCTGCTGTGTTGAAACTGGATAAAAATACTCTGGAAATTGCAAAAGAAAAATAAAATTTGCCATTGTGCAAAATGCTGGGAATAAGAACAAAACCCAAGGGATTTTCTGAGGACAGTCTTGAGACAGATGGGCCTCTAGAAACATAACAAAAGATAATATTTATTTTACCTTTAACGCACAAAAAATACAGGCATCATCAAGACAAACATGCCCAGGCAACTGTCTTAAACTTCTTCTGAAAATATCGAGATGCCAGAGTACCTGGAGGAAAAAAAAAAAAAAAAAAACACAGTCTTGGTTATTTAAGTTTTCAATTTAAGCACAGCACTCTAAATAAAATATCTGATCTAACCTGCACACATTTACTGACGTGTAAACATTAATTAACAATCCACATTAATACAGATTACCAAATCACTGACTTCATGCTATATACCAGCGGTTCTCAAACTGAGGTCCGCCGGCTCCATTCAGGTGGTCCGTGGAAAGGTTACTATTAAGGAAAGGAAGTGGCAGCATAGTTTGTAGATCCTATTGTAAACCCAAATTTTGAGAACTTTAAAACTCAGCTACAGAAGAAAGAAGAAAATGCATATATGGAGAATATCTCCAAGTTAAAATAAGTCTAAACTCTGTCATATATAGATTTGGAGTGTTGTGTTGTATAAACATACAGCTGTAGCTGGGTTGGACAAAGGCATAATGCAACACAGGACACAAGACTTTATCCTAATAATACAGATACAATTTTAAAAAGTGTTTTTATTATTAAAAAAAACAATTGTATTACATAGCCTTCTGCTTTGGAGAAAAATAGTCCCTCAAACAAGGTTCTATTCTTTGTTGTAAGCATTCAACTGAGGTTTCAGCGTTTCCATTTATTGTAATTAATTAGAATGAATGAAGCCCCCGTGCTGGTCTATATCGCTCCATAAACACAGCTGACATAACCCGCAATGTTAGTCTTGTTAGTGACCAAGCATTTAAAAATGCCAATCATGAATTTTTGTTGATAATGAAAAGATACAGAAAAGGAGTGTAACAGGGAGAGATCTGTGCTGACTCTGCTGGCGTGTTCATGGGCTGCAGGAAGAGGGCGGCAGTCGTCCAACAACCGCCTGTGAGTCATGGCAGTGACACGGGGAGGTGGGAAAGTGGGTGTGTAGACTTTCCCCCTCTCTGAATGGCTGAGAGGCGCGTCTTGGGAGATTGTTAGCCCTATAAATTAACGCTCCGTTGTTTCCTCAGGTCTGCCCACTTAGACGCACCGAGAGTGCGGAAGCTCTGATCCAGGACCGGGAATCAGGCGAAACAAAGAGTTTCATAGCGAGACAGAGAGAGAGCGGGGAACCCTTGGGCAGACCCCGGCGTATTGTGACAGAACAGGCTAGTTAGCCTACAGAGTAGGACAGTGATCCGGGCCGTGCGGGTAGCGACGACCAGGATAATGCTGCCGAGTGCAGCACCTTTTATTTGTAGTTTTATTACTGTTTTATTTTCCATTGTTCTTTTTCTCCTTCTGTTTTCATTATTATTTCTTTGAGCACCTGCGAGTGCACTTGCTGTTCACGTACCAGCTGTGGTATTTCCGTGGGGCTGTCTATCATCGTTGATAGGCAGCCCACGGTCAACAGTGCCCTCTGCCGGAAAAAGCAAGAACTGTTTGAAAATAAAGCTGGGCACCTGTGTGGTGTTTTCAAGTACACCTGTCTGTCTCCTAGTCAGTGAATTACCCACACCCCTTCCACAAGGAGACAAAGACAAAGTTAATTCTCCACGCATTCCTACCGCTGACTTAGAGAAGCCAACATCATTTTGAGCAAATAATAGATCTTAATACCGTTGCAGTATAACACAGAGTGTACAACTTTATTTTATTTATTTATTTATTTTTAAACTTTGATTGTCTTTATAAAAAATAAACATACCAAGTTATTTGGCATAGTAAAATAGTAAATAACAAATGTTTAAATCATTCCATGAAAGGAAGTGTGATTTGGTGGTTTTATTTTTGTGAATTATGGTAATTTAAGTGATTAACATTAGTCTTTCTTCATTTGAGCCTTTATTTTATAACTTGCATGATGTACTGTGTACCGTGATATTAAGGTTACCACTGTATTTTTTTTATTTTATTTTTTTTAACGGTTATCATACCATGCAAATTTCATACCGTCCCATCCCTATTCTGCATAGCCCAGTGCAGCTTTGAAATGTTACTGCGGGAGGCTGGCTGCGGGTGTGAACCAAAGGGACGATGCAAAGATCACAAGTGAACTGCTAATCATAATGCAAATAACCACTAAAACTAAATAAATAAATCAATTATTTAAACAAACATAATGTACTAAATCTGTGATAAAAGTGACCTATAATTTTACAATAATGTTAACAATTACATTAAGCTGACAGTTTATAATCCAGACAAATGTAAATATGCCATGTTGAAAATGTGTTCTGTGCTGCAAGATTTGGAGAAGGCGTTTCTCTAAAAGCTGCATGTGATGTCAGAAAGACGACAGCCAAGAGCAGAAAGCTCTAGGTAACAGAACACAGCAATTTAAACGTGTATTCTGTGTCGTTGACAGTTTCCTTCAAAACCATTATCAAAATACAGTACCAGTTCACAAAAAGATCTTCCTCAGGCACTTTGCTAAGGATGCAAATGGCATCGCTTGATTTAGAAGAAGCGTGTTTGCAGTTGAAAAAATGGCCTAAACTGCGTATAAAGGAATTACGATAACTGCGGTGTAGATTAAAAGGAACAGTATTAACATCGTACTGCACCTAAACCACGGTATACCGACCCATCCCTATACCCAACTTCCTTGACTGAATGAGTTTCCACTTGCTACTAGATAGAGACCATCAACAGCGTAAGACAACCAAACCAGTACAGGAGGGACAAGATTGCAGAACATCATCTAGTATATAGTGGGGATGTCGTTCGTTTTACTGATCTTCTTTTCTACATTAAATAAAAACTAAATAAATTAAATCGAAATTAACAGATTGCTTGATTAATTGAAATCAATAATCTTATTCATGTTCAACTATTTAAATCACACCTTTACTCCACGCAACTGTTATTTCAAGCGAAAGCAAAAATTACAGCGGCATGCCTTTTATCATGCTTTATTGACCATGGTGTCTTTCTACCCGACACAATCAAAAGATGTACAAATAGTACATTTCAACCAAATGCAACTTAGCTGTTATTGATAATAATAATAATAATAATAATAATAATAATAATAATAATATTGTAAAAGTTGTACTTGTGACAGTGTAGTGAGAAACAGATACAACATAGGAGCTGGTTTACTAAACTCGGGTGGAGCAGCGCAAATGCAACATAATGTCTGTACCACTTTGTCTTGACACAATCTCTTCTCTGCGAGTGTATGGCACAATTATAATGAAGCCAGATGCAATACATGTTCATCAGTAAATAATTATTAAATTGTCATTTCATATTTTTACTAGGACTTTTCTTTGCCTTCTGCCATTTTACTATTATGCTTAATGAACGCGCATGCTGCAATAGCAAATCTCAAAACACGGCTATTAGCGTAATTTAATTGAATAGCCCTGGGTTGCGCCGTTAGTATATCAGCCCCATAGTATTTGTCACTGTATTGCAGACGTGCGTTTTTTGACAAGCCCTGTGTTGTGTATGTGCGACAGTGGCAAGACACTTTCCTTTGTGCTTGCGAAAGTATCACCTTACACCTTCACTGTAAATAAGTAAAACACAATTTAATCTATCTATGCATTTAACACAACAGGAAGTATAGATGTGCCTTGAAATTTGATTTTTCCACTGTTGACTGGTAAATTATGTACACTGCATAATTTGGTACTTTTACAAATTTGGTACTTTTAACATGTATAGCTTTTGCATATTTTTGTCTTGTTGAAAAGACTCACCTGCACAGCACTGTTGAGAAAGCAGCTGTTCTGTCCCGGTTCATTTAACAAGCCTTTTGTCGGGGCAAGGGAAAGCATGCTCCCTGGCTGGTAGGTTTTTCCAAGATTGCCACCAGGCTTCTTGAAGAACTTGACCCATGCCATTTGATTAAAGTCAGACTTTGTGAAGAAGAGTCACTCAGCAAAGCAAGTCTAAGGTAAGCAAAGGAGCTGGTAATCCAAAGTAAAAATCTCAGCAATATAAATATTTTTCCTACAGCAGCTTTCTTACCGAACATCAGGAGATCTCTGATCCCTCAAGCTGCTTGGGCAAGCAATGTAATTACAGCAAATGTCTATGGGTGTGGCTCAAATTAAAAGCCACTAATTAAAAAAACAATGGGAAGTTGTCCCTTGTACCAAAACCTAACCCTTCGAGTGGAGTACACAGTAATCCAAGAGTACTACACCATTGCTGTATTATTTTGGGGGCTTTCTTGTTGCTAAGCATCCTCGTTGAAGTTATAAAAAAAAAAAAAGTCCTTATGTGTTAATGCGGAAAACCATGCAGCACTTTGTTAACTTTTGCTCTCAATGTAGCCAATCAATACGTTTCATTGTCTCTCTTTAGACCGAAACATTAAGGAATCCACAGGGAAGCTCACATATTGCAGTTCTATTCATCTGGAGTCCACTTTTCTGGTGCTGGACCTAGCATTGAGGGGGAAACAAAAAGAAAAAGATAATAAAACATGTTCTAATCAATTTTATGATAAGTGCATTACTTTTTTTATAGTAGAAAATAAATTATACAGCTATTTAGTTTGGTTATTTAAGAAATTTTATCTGAAAAGTCTTTGAATTGAATTTCGAATTGCTCCAATTTTAAATACCTGTAACATTACTAATGTTGAAACTGATCTGAGGTGTAGATGTACTAAAGTGTTGCTCCTGTCGCAAACAAGTCGGAAGTCTAGGGTGAAATTTACTAAACATGCGCACTGCTGTTAGCGACTTTTTAGGGAATGTTGTGCGGCAGCAGTTTTTCTTTGCAGTTCAACCTTAGATGAATACGGCATGATTTATTTTGTGTTACAGGTAGCCTTTATGCCAAAGTAAAAAGAAAGTGTGCTATGTATTCATTTCATATTACTAGGGTACTGTATAGGTCTACTGTACAGATTTTGATTTTTACATAATGTAATGTAGCCTGCCTAAAACACGTTAGTGTTATTTCAGTGCAATGATTTACATTTAAAATATACTGAGCACTATAAATGTGTGTGTGTTTTATTGCATTTTATTGTATTGTTTTTAAACCAGACACCTCCTTTTGTCAAATAAACATGTCCGGTTTACGAGGAGCTACTGTATGATTATTAAAAGCTTTTTGTGGGTAAAGGTGGGGACCCACTGTAGAATCTAATAGGATTAAATGCCTTTCATATATATATATATATATATATATATATATATATATATATATATATATATATATATATATATATATATATATATATATATATATAAAAAAATGGTTGTACCACGGATAGAAAGTCTACAGAAAAGAACAATGAGGATTTTTTTGCCACTTATCTACATACCATACTCCACACTGTTAAGGAATTTTTATTGAGAAAAAAAACATATATATTAAAAATATTCATATTTTTCTATGATTAATAGTCTCCCCCCCTGAGTTAATACTTGGTGGAAGCACCTTTGGCAGCAATTACAGCTGTGAGTCTATTGGGATAGGTCTCTACCAACTTTGCACACCTAGATTTGGCAATATTTGACCATTCTTCTTTACAAAACTGTTCAAGCTCTGTCAAGTTCCTTGGGGAGCGTTGATGGACAGCAATCTTCAAGTCATGCCATAAATTTTCAATTGGATTTAGGTCGGGGCTCTGACTGGGCCACTCAAGGACATTTACCTTTTTGTTCCTTAGCCACTCCAGTGTAGCTTTGCTTGTGTGCTTTGGGTCATTGTCATGCTGAAAAGTGAACTTCTGTCCCAGTTTCTGCTTTCTTGCAGAGGGCAGCAGGTTTTCCTCAAGGACTTCTCTGTACTTTGCTCCATTCATTTTCCCTTCTATCCTGACAAGTGCCCCAGTCTCTGCTGATGAGAAACATCCCCACCATGCTTCACAGTAGGGATGGTGTTCTTTGGATGATGCACTGTTTTGGGTTTGCGCCAAACATAACACTTTGCATTTGGGCCAAAAAGTTCCATTGTAGTTTCGACACTTCGACCAGTCTTGGCCATAAAAGCCTGTAGCTCTTGCAAATTTGCCATTGGCCTCTTGGTAGCCTCTCTGATCAGTCTCCTTCTTGCTCAGTCATCCAGTTTGGAGGGACGGCCTGATCTAGGCAGGGTCTTGGTGGTGCCATACATCTTCTACTTCTTAATAATCATCTTGACTGTGCTCCAAGGGATAGTTAAAGCTTTTGATATAATTTTTTATACCCATCCCCTGATCTGTGCCTTTCAACCTTTGTCTCGGAGTTCTTTTGAAAGTGCCTTGGTGCTCATGGTTGAGTCTTTGTTTTGAAATGCACTACCCAGCAGACTAACATAACAGGAACCTACAGGAACTGCTGAATTTAACCTGAAATTAATTGAATCACTACAATTTAACACAAGTGGAGGCCACTTAACTATGTGTGTGATTTTGAAGGCGATCGGTTATACCTGAGCTAATTTAGGATTGTTATTACAAGGAGGGTGGAAAGTTATCCAACAAAGTTATTTCAGTTTTTATTTTTAATTAATTTTCTACAAATTTCTAGAATATTTTTTTTACCTGGAAGTTGTGGGGAAAGGGAGCGTAGACTTTCTATCGGCAGTAATATATATATATATTACACACACACACATCTCCATGGACCACACTGTGTTACAATAATGTTAGGTTATTACCATAACCCTGGTTCCTTGCAATGAATGACAACCATTATATAACGGAAAGAGCCCTCTCTGACCATCAATCACTGAGCATATATAAAAAAGCTGCCCTATCAAGGCCCTGCTGTGAGGAGGAAGTCCCTCCCACCTCCTGTTGAAGAGGATCGTCCTCACAGTAGCATACCACCATTTTCTTTCGAAATCGGAGGTCAGCTGGGAACACGACCTTGAAGGGTAATGATTGCCATTCTTTTCAGGAAAACCAGGGTTATGGTAATAACCTAACATTCCCTTTCAAGTGGAATGATAACCGTTACCAAATGGGAAGCTGTACCAAGCTGTCATGGCTCCAGATTACAGACAGTATAGCCTCACGGCGATAGCCTCAGAGCCCTCATGATGCCTAAGGGCATGCCGCCTGCAACACCCTAGAGCCCAGAGAGGGCCTCGCTCAATCTGCAACATCAAGGCTGTAAAAATGTGCAAATGTGTGAATACCTGTCAATGTAACAGCATTGCAAAGCTCATCCAAGTAGGCGCCATGAAAGAGAGCCCACGAAGTTGCTTGGCCCCTGGTGCAATGGGCCGTAATGTCCCCAGGCAAGGGGGAGTCCATCTGTTTATACACCAAGCATATGGCATCTGCCACCCAGTGCGCTAGACGTTGCTTTGATAGGGTCTGACCTCTAGAGCGGGACCCATAGCAGATAAACAGCTGGTTGGACTGTCTCCAGGACACTGTCCTATCCAGGTAACAACGGAAAGCCCAAACCGGGCAAAGCGTGTACTGTCTAAGGTCCTCCTCTGATTTGTGCTGGGGAGGTCTGAAAGTTTCCAAAACCACTGGTTGGTTAATATAGAATGATGCCGAAGGAGACCGCGGTCGATGCCGAGCACTCGGTGCCGAGGAGACCGTGGTTGGTGCCGAACAGTCAGTGCTGAGTCTGTCAGTGCAGAGTCAATCGGCGGCGAGGTCGATGTTCTGACCGGTGCCAATCAATTGGCATCGAGGAGATGTCCAAGCTGGTGCCGAGTTTAATTCTGCGTCAGGGTCGGCGCCGAGGAGAGTGCAGTCGATTTTGTGCTAACGTAGCCGAGTCAGTCGGCGTTAGGAAAGCCAGAGGCTTGGGAGGGGCACATAGGCTGGAGCTGCAAGGTAGCTGAGGCCGAGTAAATCGGCGTAGAGAAAGACGCAGTGAGCCTGCAGGGTGACCCTACAGCACCACAATATTGCTTGCCAATATCAAAAGAGGGGTCAAAACCAACTCTAATCAGTAATACTAAGCGAGACACAAGAGCAATCTCAAAAATCACTTAAATGTGTATGTGAATTTGTAGGCTCAAAGAACCAAACAAATCAGCCAATTTCCAGAAAAAAGACACACGAGACAATCTGTGACCTGACTCAGTGGACTGAGAGAGAAAATGGAGTTAAGCTACTGTGGGGACAACCCTCTTCAACAGGAGGTGGGAGGGACCCTCCTCACAGCAGGGCCCTGGATGGCAGCTTTTTTATATATGCGCAGTGATTGACGTTCAGAGAGGGCCCTTCCCATTCGGTAATGGTTGTTATTCTACTTGAGCAGCTTAGGCAACAGAAGCCAGAAGCCACTAGGCAGTTAAATTGAGACTACAAAAATGACTAGTTAAAATACAGGCTAGGTAGTTGTTAGTTTATTTTGTTTTTACTCTCTATTAATTCAATTATGTTAATTGAAAAATGACTTAAGAAATAATAATCGTAATAATAATAATAATAATAATAAATAATAATAATAATAATAATAAGGGAAATTAGCAAGTTAATGTTCATGCAGAGCCATGAATGGGTTTAAGTTCAACACCAACTCTAAATAAAATTGTATTAATGTTACTAAGCAGTAGTAATAATTTGAAACACTGGTATTTCAAAATAACAAAAGCCTTCAGCATGGAGCATTTAACTGAACGAGACAGGCCTTACCAGACGCTAAAGCTACTGCATTAAAAATAACATTTAAAGTTTTTCTATTTTATTTTTTTTATTATTTTTTTTTTGTGATTTTATGCAGCACTAGTTTTTGTTGCCAATGAATACAAATGTTTTCCTCAATATTCCACGAGAAATGCGGTTTGCTCAGAATTTCATCTGTGGTCTGGTAGCCTTCACTCAGGTTTCATTATCCCAACGTTGGACCATGCCACACCGTGGGTATTTCTAATAGCCTAAATAATACCTCAATACTAAATAGAAATCTTTTACTTGCACAGAGCAGTGCTTAAGTTTAGGTACAGCGTACATAAAAGTGAACTATTTGTAAAACGTGTACAAGAATATAAGCATAGTTAACTTTTTTTTTTTTTTTTTTTTTTTAATTAATTAATAATTTAGTGCAGGTTTGTGTGTGTTTTAGTATTTAAGTTACCGACAGGTCATAAAATGTATAAGCGAAAAAAAATTTTAATAATTAAAAATATCTAGTACTTTACATGTGTTAATGCTGATCGTGCCATTTGTTCAGTAACTTGTTCACAGTGTGTTCACAAAGTTTATTCAAAGCCTCCTTCAGTTGGGATTATGCCTTCTTACCACTAGAGTTGGAGGATCCAAAATGGGATCAAAAAATTTAGATAGATATAGGTGAGGTATTTTGTTTCTCACTTTCCAATGAGAAAAATGACAGGAGAAGAGATTGTTTATAGATAGAGACATTTAAAAAAAATAAAATAATTATGCATTCATTTATTCAATTTCTTGAGTTTGTTAACCATGATAAGCCTGTAGAGTTAACAATTTACAAAGTCCTCCACCTCATACCACATTTTAGTGTGTGTGCAATTCTCCAACACATTCTTTTGACGAAACTGTTAATGATTAACTTCAGGTAATTCACAGTAAATAACTATGTCGCCATGAAATATTAAAAAATGTTTTACTTAATCTTTTACACCAAGAACATTGGCCAAGCTTGTTAAAACACTTATGGGATGTCACCATATGGTTACCCTATTGATAAAGGGTAAAAAGACAACCCCCCCCCCCCCCCCCCCTTTCCACTTTAAAAAAAACGAATGCACTGAAAGTACAAACCACGGTTGTTACAGTACCTCCCAAACACTTGGTTGCAGTGTTCTCTTCCACAAGAAATCAACTTCCCTTCCCCAGCACTTAAGGGGTGTGACCTCCTAAGGCTGTGAAACCAAAATCAGATAAACACGAAGCTTCAATAATCAGTTTAGTAGAATGTCAATCAAACCAACTTTATGTTTCACTACTACTATGAAAGACCCAACAGTTAAGTCTTGCAAAAAAAAAAAAAAAAAAAAAAAAAAAAAAAAAATCAGGTTATATAGAATCCTGCCAAAATACACAGCACATTCTTGGCAGGCTTTCACTGGCTCTAAAGTAACACAGCAAGGTCTGTTTCCCCATTGTACTTATTGTTTTGAAGTTTCTTCACAATGTGGCACTTCCTTAGTTAATGGCACCTGTGCAAACTGATTAAGTTTCAATCACAGGCTCACTAAAGCTGGACTTTGATAAGGAAGTGTCAATCAATATTTACATAAAAAAGGAATAGAAAGTTCATGCATCTTTGAAAAGATGTATTATATTCAATGTTCTCTGTTGAAATAGAAATGTTATGATCGTACTATACTTTCAAAAAGCATTAGGGTTTGTGTGGACAGTAAGAATAATGTTTCTTGTAGAATTTACAAATCTTGAGTAGTAGACTAGAAATGCTTGTAAAACAAAACACCAATGGCCCCTTTTTCTTCTCACTACTATTCAAATAGCATATGAGTCTTCAAACTAACCATTTAACTTCTTATAACTGCAACCAACTTATTTCTTGCTTGCTCTAGAATATTTAGTTTCCAGGTACAATTTACCATTGCTGCCCTACAATGTCTTTCAAAACAATAAAATATATATTGAAATAAAATACTGTCCTTTAGTGAAAATGTAGAACATTTTAAATACTCTACCCTGATTGGTTAAAAAAAAAAAAAAAAAAAACAAGTCACATGGGGGTGTTGATATTGTAGCACATCACCATGGGTTGGCACTTATTTTCAAAAATCCATACACCACTAAAATTGAGGGGAAAAAAAAAAAAAAAAAAAAAAAACTGGCAGACATTGGAATTTACTGCAATAAACACAACCAACGAGATTTATGTTGATGTTGACCTTTTGGGAATTTTTGGTTTTATTTTATTTTATTTTTTAACTTATATGGAACTTTTTTTCTTAGCTCAGTTTTAGGCAGAAGGATATTTAATAAAAATGACAAATCGTTTTTAACTTTTTTTTTTCTATTTAGTTAACCCATTTTATAAGCACAATAAGACACTTCAGGGTGTGGGATATACTCTAATATCACATACTCATCCAAATTGGTCAAAACAGGTCACATGGGGGTGTTGATATTACAGCATATCACCATGAATCGCCACTTATTTTCAAAAAGGGGCAAATCACTGGTAGACATCCATTCGCCACTATAATAAAAAATAGAAATAACTAACCAGATTCATGTAAATGTTGACCATTTGGGAAACCGAAGTGTACGTGAGATTTTGAATAGGACACCATAGAACAATTCAAGTAGTGAAAAAAAAAAAAGCCTTTTGTGGTTAAATGGATGTTTTGCTGCCGCTGCACCCAGTTTACAATATGTCTAAACTCCTCAGTTGATGCAATATTAAAAAAAAAACACCTCAACAATTCCTGCCGTACCTTTCTCACACATATATTCATCCAGGTACGATGGTATACTATCTCTGCAGTTGTTTTAAATTGTTTCTTAACACAGGCCCAATAGTTCTCCACGTTGTCCAGCCATAAACCACAAATGCAGTTTGATAAGTGACTGGGTATTCCATAATGCAAATGACTTTCTCGTCCCTGTGAAGCGCTGGTGCTAATCTGGTATGGATACCTCTTGTCACTTCTCCGGATAACAAAGGACGATTTATATTTAAAAACAAAACAAACAAACAAAAAAAAAACACAGCAGCACTGTCACCTGATACTGTCACAGATCTTGTGAAGGGACGTTTGTGTGCTGTGTGATGAAAATGGCAGTAATATTTTACTTTAAAATATTATGAATCCATGAATTACAAGAAGTAATGAATAAAGAAAAACGTTCAACTGCAATGTTCAAATAAACATCTATACATCTATTTTTTAAGTTACTGTATATGGAACTATTTCTGGAAGGATATTTAATAAAAACAACTTTTTGTTATTTAAAAAAACTTTTTTCTTCAATTAGGTAGTTAACCCATAGTATTAGTGCATCAAGACACTTCAGGGTGTGGGATATACTCTAATAGAATCATGCCCTGGGTGGTTGAAACCACTCAGCTTCGCCTCGTGACTTGCAACACAACGGGGAGCATGATGATATTTGAGTATATCACAAACCCTGTCATGCCTTATTGCTTACATATTAACCAATTTGAATAAAGTGGGTTACCAAAGCAAATTAGTTTGATACCTATCCAAAAACGTATTACTGTGCTACTCTATACTCCTCTGTACTGTAATTTCTAAAATTATTTAATACAGTTGCATTGCAAAGGTACAAGTTTGTTTACTGAAGCTGGTAAATCTGGTTTGAGTGCTCTTATCTTTATCACCATTTTGCACAGTAGGGTTACATTATTGAAATGTACTGCACAATGCAACAAAGAGTTAACTTATTTCACAAACCAACAAACACTAGTCCAACATTAGTGCTTGCTAATTGGGGTCTGTGAAAACAGTCGACATGTTCATTAGGTTATATGACATCCGTAAGTATTAAACACTCAATAGGGCTAAATTTGGAAATACTATTAATAACATTAGCAACATTGATAGACAGCCTACAGCTATTAATAACATTTTCCAAGGAACCAATCACATCCCATAGACTTTAATGTTAATGGAATTCTGATATTAGCAACTGCACACAGCTTATTGACAACGTTATTACTAGTTGCCAGAAAATTGTAGTACATCCTTGTGTAGTACTATTTAAGCCTACTGCTTTTTAATTTTTTTTTGTATTACACACATGTGAAGTAAACAGTTCTATGTTTGGGTATTTCGTGTTTCTCATGTAAATTTTTTAACACTCTAACATTTAAAACATGTATTTCAATGCCATATTTGTACAACTATAGTATATATCGTTGTTCCATATAAATACACTTGAAAATGGGGGCTTTTCGCTTATTGGCAACTTTCTCTTAATGAGAACATGTTGCTGGGGATCGAGAGGTTGTTAATCAGCAGCATCAACTGTATTAAAAAAAAAAAAAAAAAAAAAAAAAAAAGTATTAAGTTTCTCAATTTGAAGATTATGAGAAAGACTTCCAATGAAAACACTGAATTTACAGAAAGGTTTATTTTGTATTCTTAACTTGTATGTTCACATTTTCTCAATGTTATTCTTTAAAGTACCACATTTAAGCATAATTTAACAGTGAAGGATTAAAATGTGACTTTAACAGGAATCATTTTCAATTCAGCTGCTGAGATTGTAATACAGTGAACTGTTATATGTACACTGTGTTTTATTTATTTTTAATGACTTTAACATTTGGTGGCTCAGTGGTTAAGCTCAGTCTTTTTATATTATGGCCCCCAGTTATATTTTAAATCAGTTGCTGTGACCATCTGGAAACTTGTGTTACACGGCCCTCAGATGCACCGAGAGGTTTCTGTCACACTTTTTCTGATGGTTTTGGTCATAACCTCTTGGCAATTTTTTATTCAACATTATGCTTTGCATGCAGAACAAAACACAAATGACAACACATCAATGGTGAAATGTAGCTGCATAAAATTGAAGCACAACATTTTATTTACTCTGTAACCTCAATAAAACCACGGAGTAACAATGCATGCTATATTAAAGAGACAAATGATTTATTACTTGTTTATTTAGCTCTATATACAGTATGTAATTATACAGAGTGCATCTAAATGCCTAAGACTGATACAAACATAGAAACGAGAAAATCTTTACTGTAGGCTATATCTTACAAAAAGATTCAGTTGCCTGACCTTACAACATCTTACCAGTGACCTCTACAAAATACTATGCAAATCTCACTCAGTTGGTAGCCTTGTGGCTTCAAAAACAAAATACTCAGTGCACTACACACATTTTGTCACATAAATTACTTTCATTAGCACTTTGTTTTATACTGAACTGCTGCAAACACACCTCCTCTCACAAACCATAGGTGTTTATATGTGTGTAACAGCAAAGATTTGACGGCGGTCATCATAAAGGCTGCTTCACAAAGCAGGACTCATCTAGTTAACACTGGTCAAGCTGAATGCAACAAGTTTTAGAATTCTGCCTGAAGGGCAGGTGTGAACAGAGTCACGTATCTGGTGACTGCAGTATAATGTGTATAATCTGTCCCAAATTTTTTTCTTAACCAATCTAGGTTAGAGAAAGTTCCCGTCCACTGTTTGCATTTAAAAAACAACATGTACAGTAGTTTTCCTACTGGAAACTCACTGCAAGCTTTTTAACATGCAGTTCATTCTTGCGCATATATTTCACCTCAAAACTAAAAATTAAAAGAAACAAAACACATACTATTCTTTTTTTAAAAAAAAAAAAAAAAAAAAAAAAGGTTTTCAGGCCCAACTTAGTCAGCCAGGCACCAATACCGTTTATGTTTACTTTGGGTGTATTTATTATATGCATAGGTCTATTTGACAATTTCCCTTTTGTGTTTATTATTGTATTAGAAACATTAAGTCTAACTCAATAGGAGGAACTGGTTTCAATTTTAGCAGTCTCTCGCCAAAAAAATTTAAAAAAAAAAGAAGTGACAAATGTATTTTAATGGGGTATTATCACTCCTTATTTTTTTAAATCTCTATATTATAAAGCCAATATTTTCTGAGACTGTACAGTATATAAGGTATAATCTGCAAAACAAAAACAGCTGTTTGGTTAAGAGACTTGTCATTGCAAGCATGCAAGTGGCTTCCTCAGTTTAACCAAGTTGGCTTACAGTACATATAGGGCCTGGTTTTTAAGACGTTGTAAGTATATATTTTAGGTGAATGTACTCTTATCTAGCATTTGACTACTATGTTATCTTGAACTCTTAGTGGTGTAATTAAATCTCAGAACACCAAACAAGAATAAAAGGGAAAAGTGTCAATAAGGGATTTGTTAGTTTTGGCCCAAATTCTGGAAAAATATTTATACAAATTGACAGGTAACAACATGTCCGTCATTGAAAATAATCATTTGAAGCTCTTTTCTATAGGTGTTGGTCTACACAAGAAAATCAGCTGTGACACTTACTCTTTCTTATGTAGTTAAAATTGGCAGAAAAAATTGAAAATACAATGCTGAAATATTAAAATCCAGTTTTCCCACGGTAAGAATTCAGATATTTCCGATAACAAAGCAGTAAGACTTTTTCCTGTTTAGACTATCAGCTGTTTGCCAGAAATGTTGCCCTCTCTCTGCCAGCAAATGTGAACTACTTTCAAAGTGAGAAAAACCTGCACTTCACCTGCACTGGGCTTGTGTATCAGACAGTTCCCAAACAATCACACCAATGTCCAGCACTGTCTAGTACTCCGAATGGAAATAATTCCTCTGACTGTTTTAGATTTCCAGCCAATATCCCTTTGGCCCTGTTAAGATGAATTCCTATGGTCGACAGCTTTCAATGGATCTGCCAATCAACTAGTATACCAAACCATGAAATTAAATTTTTAAAAAGTGTATTACTCTTAATGGTCATAATTCAGAAACACCTTTAACTTTGGGGTTTGGAATTCAAACTCTCTTAAGTGGGCCTTTTCTGAAATTAAATGAGTTCAGGACCTGAAATAAAAAGGAAGCTCTCTTACTGTCACAACTAATGAAAAAATCAAAAACCAATATATCCAGTTTGTTTCAAAAGAAACATATTATATAGTTTATTTTATTTATATATATATATATATATATATATATATATATATATATATATATATATATATATATATATATATATATATATACACACACACACACACACACACACATACATACAGTGCCTTGCAAAAGTATTCAGACTCCTGACCAATTCTCTCATATTACCGAATTGCAAATGGCACATTGAAATTTGGTTCTGTTTGATGTTTTATTTTCAAACACAAAACTCAGAATCAATTACCGTAAGGTGACATTGGTTTTATGTTGGGAAATATTTTTAAGAAAAACAAAAAAACTGAAATATCTTGCTTGCATAAGTATTCAACCCCTGTGCTGTGGAAGCTCCCAGTTTGCACTGATGAAAGAAATGACCCTAACGAGGACACAATTACCTTACCATTGGCCTCCACCTGTGAACCATTAAAGTTGCTGTCACATTTTCTGGATAAAAACCCCAATGTTGAAGGATCATTGGTAAGGCTGAGAATCTGAAGGAAAATAATGAACAAAGTGCATTCTACAGAAGTTAGAGATAAAGTAATACAAATGCATAGATTAGAGAAAGGGTACAAAATAACATCCAAGTGTTTGGATATCCCAGTGAGCACAGTTAGATCAATAATCAGGAAGTGGAAGCTGCATCACACCACCCAGGCACTGCCAAGAAAAGGCCTTCCCTCAAAACTCAGCACTTAAACAAGAAGGAGACTTGTGAGAGAAGCCACAGAGTGGCCAACAATCACTTTGAAGGAGCTACAGAGTTCAGTGGCTGGGAGTGGAGTAATGGTGCACCAGTCAACCATATCAAGAGCTCTGTATAACACTGGCCTGTATGGGAGGGTGGCAAGAAAGATGCAGTTACTCCAAAAGTACCATCTGAAAGCACGTCTGGAGTTTGCCAGAAAGCATGAGAGTGACCCAGCTGCGATGTGGGAAAAGGTTTTGTGGTCAGATGAGAACAAGATAGAGCTTTTTGGCCAAAACTCAAAGCGCTGTGTGTGGCGCAAATCTAACACTGCCCATCCCTCAGGACACACCATCCCTACAGTGAAGTATGGTGGTGGCAGCATCATGCTGTGGGGATGCTTCTCATGAGCAGGGACTGGGCATCTTGTTGCAATTGAAGGAAGAATGGATGGAGTAAAATACAGGAAAATACTGCAAGAGAATCTGCTTCAGTCTGCGAAAAAACTGAAGCTTGGGAGGAAATTCACCTTTCAGCAGGACAATGAGCCCAAGCACAAGGCCAAAGCAACACTGGAGTGGTTCAAGAACAAAAAGGTGAATGTCCTACAGTGGCCTAGTCAAAGTCCTGATCTCAATCCCATTGAGAATCTGTGGCACTATTTGAAAATTGCGGTCCACAAGCGTCATCCAACCAACCTGAACAACCTGGAGCAAATCTGCCAAGAAGAATGGACCAAAATCACTCCGACACTATGTACAAAGCTGGTACATACTTACACCAAAAGACTTAATGCTGTTATTGCAGCGAAAGGTGGCTCTACCAAATATTCAATGTGTGGAGGTTAAATACTTATGCAAGCAAGATATTTCAGTTTTTTATTTTTCTTAAAAATATTTCCCAACATAAAACCAATGTCACCTTACAATAATTGATTTTGAGTTTAAGTGTTTTAAAATAAAATATCGAACAGAACGAAATTTCAATGTACCATTTGTAATTCAGTAATATGAGAGAATTGGTCAGGGGTCTGAATACTTTTGCAAGGCACTGTATGTATGTATGTGTGTGTGTATATATATATATATATATATATATATATATATATATATATATATTATATATATATATATATACACACACACACACACACACATACATATACAGTGCCTATAGAAAGTGTACACCCCCTTGAACTTTTTTCACATTTTATTGTGTCAGTGCCTCAGAGTTTCATGCATTTTTTTCTACGTATCTACACACCATACTCCACACTGTTAAGGGGAAAAGTTTTTATTGAGAAAAAAATTATATATATTAAAAAAACAAAACTGAAAGATCATAATTGGGTAAGTCTCCACCCCCCTGAATTAATACTTGGTGGAAGCACCTTTGCACACCTAGATTTGGCAATATTTGACCATTCTCTACAAAAGTGTTCAAGTTCTGTCAAGTTCCTTGGGGAGCGTTGATGGACAGCAGTCTTCAAGTCATGCCACAAATTTTCAATTGGATTTAGGTCGGGGCTCTGACTGGGCCACTCAAGGACATTTACCTTTTTGTTCCTTAACCACTCCAGCGTAGCTTTGGCTGTGTGCTTTGGGTCATTGTCATGCTGAAAGGTGAACTTCTGTCCCGGTTTCAGCTTTCTTGCAGAGGGCATCAGGTTTTCCTCATGGATTTCGCTGTACTTTGCTCCATTCATTTTCCCTTCTATCCTGACAACTGCCCCAGTCCCTGCCGATGAGAAACATCCCCATAATGTGATGCTTCCACCACCATGCTTCACAGTAGTGATGGTTTTCTTTGGGTGATGCACTATGCTGGGTTTGCGCCAAACATAACACTTTGCATTTAGGCCAAAATGTTCCGTTTTAGTTTCGTCAGACCACAAAACTTTTTGCCACATGGCTACAGAATCTCCTGAGTGTTTTTCTGCATACTTCAAACAGGATTCAAGGTGGGCTTCTTGAGTAATGGCTTCCTTCTTGGTTCCCTATCACACAAGCCAGATTTGTGGGGTGCTTGGGATATTGTTGTCACACGCACACTTCGACCAGTCTTGGCCATAAAAGACTGTAGTTAATTAATCCTTTTCCATAATTAGGACAATGCTGTTACACTATCCAACCAATAGATAAAGTCGAAATGAAAATTAATTAGATGTTTAAAGATCTTATTTTTTGAACCTTCAATAAGTCCAGGTACATGTTTAAATACTTTTTTTTTTTGTTTTTTTTAATTATTATAAAATTAAGGTTCCAGGCAACAAAAGGTGAAAAATTTGAAAGGGGTTGTATACTTTTCTATAGGCACCTATATTTAATATATATATAATATATATATTATATCTATATAGGATATATATATATATATATATATATATATATATATATATACATAGCAACAAGGTCTGTATACAGAGACTCATGGACGTCTCGGGGTTAGTGCCTTCAGTCCCATAACTGCCAATGCCTGGGAGGACAACCATCTCAAGGGACTTATTGTATGTATAATCATCTAGGTCAAACAATGGATTTGAAAAAAAATTACATTTTTATATCCTTATGCCAAATAAGGGACCACAAAAGTAGTCCCATTTATAACTTTGAACTACAAAATAAGTTAAGCTGAGTAAATGGATTTAATTGAAATATGCAAAAGTAAGTAAATATTTATTTTTGATGTGTTGAATTTTACATTGCCATTGAAAAGAGTTGAGACAACAACAAATTCATTTTTTTTTCTGCGAGTGCAAGACGCTCTCGTTTTCCAGAACGGGAGTAAACAAAATAAATAAATAATGACATTTCGGATTTCACTCATTTTTCAAGGTCTGTGTCGGAGAGGGTTGGATAATGTGCATAAGTGCGTTTACAAACAACTAAAAATACATTATTTGAAGTGACAAAGTTGGGGTGAGTGAATATAAAGACAGCATTTTTTTTATATATATTTATTTATTCTTTTGGTATTTTTTCTGTCTTGCCATCTTCCAGTTCATTTAATTGTTTTTCATACAAATCAGCATGTCTATTTACCACTTTGCGATTTTACATTTTTTATTTTATTTATTTTTTTGCTGGTAATTGGTCGCTCAGTTTTATACTTACTGAAACTGTAAACAAGATGGCTATCGGTACTTTAACTTCTGTGAGGCAACAAAGTGATTTTGAATATGTGACAAGGCTCCAACTGTCCATATCTATCCAATATACAGACAGCTGGAACCTTGCTCGACCAATCACACTGCTTGTTTCACATTCCACTGACAAATTACAAAAATACCTTGCACTTACTTACCGTCTCACCAGAATTTGCATTTAAAAAAAATAGCAAATGAAAAAGCACATCTCTGGACTGTCTCTAAAAGTTTTAGAGAGCAAAAAGTAAACAACCAGATTATTCGCCCGCATGCACTGATATTTTGTTGCAATTTTCTGTTATGTGGTATGTAATAAACAAGAACCAAAGCGGAAATTCCATTTCCATATATTTTTTTTTTTTTTTTTTTTTTTTATTTGCCGTGTTTAAAGTTAAATTTCAGCTTTCGTTTGCTTCTTCAGCTACAAAAAGGCACAAGTAAACTTCACGTTATTACTGTACTTTATGAAAACGTGTCGATGGTCAGTTTTTACTGTGAAGAAACCGCAATGGCAAGGAATGAAAAAAAGAAAAATTTTTTTCTTTTCTTAATTCTTACCACAGTTGAAATGCGTGATAAAATCATTGTTTTATTCCGATTTTATTACTTTTTGAAAAACAAATGAATATCTTAACGAATATTTAAATTATGAGCAAAAACATGAAAATCCTGTGTTCATCCCAGCACTTTATTTTATATAATTTATTTCAGATAATATAACGCATTATTTTTTTTCTATATTTGTGAACGTTGGGCCCAATTGGGATTTTTATTTATGTATGCAATTTATAAGGTGCAGTAGGAAACTGAAACAATAAATAGCGCTTCCAAGCCAGTACAGGTAAAACAAGTTTTCAAGACCACCTGTCAAAAGCTGTTGCTATAAGAACAGTTTTGGTTAACAGTCATATTCAAATCGCCCAAATAAGATTGCCCATTTGTTTAAGGGGGATCATTTCTTCCAGTAAGTCTTACAAATTTAAGAAGATTTTACAAGTAATATTACTCATTTTAGCTACATACTGTACTTATTAGTACAACATTAATTTAATTTAGAAAACAATGATATTTTGTAATTTCAGTTTTGTACAGCAGTATTTTATGGCCCTTGCTACAACATTAATATTTCACAGTGCGTACAGTACTGTATATGTATCACAGAGAGTTATGTACTTGCAAACACATTCCAAGATGGAAGGAAGCTTGTGTGTCTGTGCTACCATACATTTGATTACATAAATAAGCTGTTAACAATGTCTTCTTTCTGATTGAGCATGAAGGCAGTTAAACCATGGAAGACTGATAAATAAACAAAAACAAAGTGTAAATTGAGTGTAAAATTCATCATGGCTGAGGGCATTGCAGACCAAAAACAAAACAAAGCTGGAACATTTACCGTTTCATAGATAACTACTCATCTGCAACATATACAGTATATAAGAAAGATCACATTATAATAAAACTGTACATCTTGTAAAACATTTTTTTTTTTTTTTTTTAAAACAAATGTCACAGATGACACACCGCACCACCAGGACACATCCTGATTTAACATCCCAAAAACTGGCAAGGCAGCTGGCACAGAACTAGGATTTCATACATACATACATACATACACACACACGCATGTGTGTAATATACTGAGCTACATACCTGAAATCAATCCGATATAGGAAATATATATATATATATATATATATATATATATATATATATATATATATATATATATATAAATTTGTTACAGTGAAAGATCGGAGCCGTTCTTAAGCAAGAATTCTGTTTCTCAGTTGTGAAGTATAACATTCATATTGCACAAAATAAAAATATGGATGTGTTGATAATTTTAACTTGGAAATACAAGGCAATCTACTTTTAAAATGTCTGTTCTGCTGCAAGTAGTAAGTAACACAACATGTGTATTGGGCGAACAGAATGACGTGCGATGCAGGGCGGATTTAAGTGAGCTTTAAATATTTAAAACTACGTTTTGAAAATGTAAACAAACGGGTTCTCAGGAAGAGTGTGTTAGGATTTTGGCTTAATAGAATTAAAAAAAAAAACCCAGCTATAATGGAATTATATTTTAAATACAACTTTATGTATATTTTTAATTAAAGTAATACCATTACAGTACTTTTTTTTTTTTTTTTTTTTTTTTTTTTTTTTTAAATAGCAAAACCTAACAGTAAGTAAAATTAACGTCTATCAATGGAAAAGGTGTCGGCAAGAAAGAAGTTTTTAAAACTTCAGTTTACACTATTTTACTTGACACTCGACAACACGTCTGTATTTATACTTTTCTGAGGATCGGTGGTTACAGTAATTTTAATTTTTAGTTGAACTCATCGAAATAACTGAGGCTGCTTACGCCGAAGCGGTTTCGGGACATCTGTAATATATATAATATATATATATTATATATATATAGACTATATATATATATATATACCTGTGTCTCAGGTAATATTTAAAGCATATGCGTAAAGCTAAAATGGCGTTGAAACTAAGTTTTCTTACTTATTAGGCATATATTCAACTACTTACCTTTATATGACCAAATGACTCGTTTCCAAACCTATTTTTCACGTATCCACCTAGAATGCTTCGATTTAACTTACTTGTACTAACAACAACTGCCGCTTCAACTCATGGCCTGAAAGAGCAGTTCCAGGGTGAAAATGCAGGAGATTTTCACAGACGATTTTTAAAGCAGTATCTAGGATTAACAATGTACTGAATCCCCCAAAGCGAATCCTTTCGAATAGAAACCAAGTTTTGGAAACATGGCATGATTTATTTCTCTTATTCGGCTTTCTCTTCTTCCATTCTCCCTGTTATTTCATATGTGCGTTTCTCGTATCCTCCTCCTAGCACTCGCTGTACTGGTGCTTAAATTCTGTAAGCATAAATATTTGTTGGTGAGCGGCGGTAGTGAGTCCTGTTTCTTTCCGGGCACCTGAAACATTGGATGAGATGTTTTCAGAGCAAGGAGGTCAAACCCCGCCTCTCGTTTATTTTGTGCACTCCTGCCAGTCTGCTTCCACACAGACACCAAGTCATGCGGTCACTCTTTGCAAGGGAGGAGTTTCTCGGCACTGTTGAGTCTTGTAGGTGTTGCAATGATTCCGTAACCCGAAAATGTAGAAGATATACAATTCATTACGTTCCCGCTTACCAGTTCCTACCTGATTTCAGGTATGTAGCTCAGTGGGAAGCTTGTTGAAGAGCGCTGGTGAAAGCATATTTACAGGAATCCACTGAGTAAGTAATAAAACTACACCGTATCTAGAGAGCTGATTATTATGCTTATACTTCAAGAGCCCATTCCCAGTGCAGCCTACAACCTCAGGGTTTTCTCTTTGTGTTTACATTCCTCCATTCCCTTCTATTTCCACTCCAGAGAGTTTGTATTATATAAAGTCCCTTTATTCTAGCCTTCTTAAACTCTCTTATTTGTCTCTAATTTCCTTTCACAAAACAGACCTCCTTGACTAACACGTATTCTCATCAAACACACATACTGAAGTACGTCATTGAATAGTTCTAAGGACAATTAAGAAAAAAAAAAAGCCTCAAACAGGGCAAAGGATTAGCTTACTTATATTTCATATACCTTGAATACACAGTTGTATTAGGCAATAACATAAAGAATAGCTCATGAGCTGTGACTTCAATAAAAAAAAATAGCATTGTTTTTTAACTGTTGCAGACCCCCAATTATTCTGCATCCCATGTTTTTTATATGTAATAGAATGATTCCCTATGTACCAGGACAGAGGTAGCACACAAACCAGCAAGACTTTGCAGCGCAAGCGAGCATCTTAACCCATATGCAAAAGAGCCAGGCTCATCTACGTTCATAGTTATATAACTATTAATGTAATGTCATCTCACTGACAACATGGTAAACAACATTACATTACACAACACTGTCTGTTACACCTACACAAAAAAACGAGAACATGTATTTCTCATACTATTTTGTGGTGTTTACAATCTAAGTATGTTTCTCCAATATTCAGTTTTTATCAGTTTGTGTTTACTTGGCTTTGAACTTGTCTGGAGAATCCTAAAACAATGTTACATTTCAACTCTGTTAGCAACATTATACAATAGATGGATAGAGACACTAGGTGCAGCTAGTAGAGTTGAAAAGTCACATTGCTGCAAGATTCAAATGGAATGTGAAAGCTGTTCAGTTCCAGTGCTTCGACTCTGTATCGGCCAAGAAGTCAACTGATTGGTTAGTGAGATTTTCATATATTATTTACAACGCCATTGTGGATGTCTCTGGGTTCACTGACAACTGGGGTAGTGTATATTGGAGCCTTTGACTCTTTGGTTTGGGTTTAGATTTTGGAAGGTTAGTATTGTGAAATCACCAGGATTCACCAAAATAGTCATCACACAAAGGGAGCCTAGAAAGTAACCTGAATAAATATGATTGCAAAGCTCCAGGCAGCAAGAAACCCACAAAGATAATCTAAGTTGCAACAGGTGCAGCTATGATCTAACTGTTGGTCAAATCCATCATGTATTTTTGACTATCCCCACCAAACATGATGACAGCAGTAGAGAAAATAAATGTGTCTGATGAAAAAAATCTCATGCCTGTCTACTGTCCTACATGGCAGTGAATGTTGGATTATCACACAGTCACTCAAGCAGGGGTCAGCTAAACAGCTTTGCCAACAGCTGTTTCTCTTGATGCTCGCCTTGAAGTGCCTTGACTGTTTTTTCAATACTACTGACAGGGGCAGCCAGTGTGGCTAATGAAGAAAATACCCCTTCAGCACAGTTTAAATTGATACATTTCAATTTATTTGTCAATGCCCAGTTACATCTATCAAATGTACTGATGAATCCACTAATCTTTTGGCTGCCTGCATATGTTAGGAGTTGATTATATAAATGAATGAAGACACAAGTTTCAATGACTTTCCTTATTTTTATCACTACATTCCCTATGCACGATCTCTGTGTCTAAAGAGAATAGCGAACATTTTGTAACAAAAATGAGCAGTGAGAGGCAGTGAAGAGTGGTGGTTTTGGCGTAACAGTCGAGCCTGCATGCGCGGTCTCACAATGTTTGCAGAAAAGGTTGTTTTGCAGCTGTTTGGCAGCAAAGCAATAAAGTGACAACTTATTGACACAACTCTCTACTGTGTCAATAAAACATGGTGAACTGTGTGAATTCTATGGCCACCACCTTCTTTGCTGTACCTGTATTGTTTACATACAGTACCAAAGGATTACATTTTAATTTATAACTGTGTGCAATTCTGTAATGTTAACACTGCATACACATGCTGTGGGGGGGGGGGGGGGGGGGGGGGGGGGGGGCAGGACAACCAGAAAATTATCCCTGGCTCTGACAGGGCGATTTATTTTTACAGCTGAGAGGAAAAATGATTGCCAGGGGGTCTGACTTAAAAACTTGTCCCAGGCCAGAACATTTTTGTGGTCCGGCACACAATGCCCAAACCATTCATTATTGTTATCATACTTGTCATTTGTTTTGTTATTTGGTACTTTTTAAAAGATGCTATAAAGATAGCCGCACCATACAATGTAAAGCTTATTTTAGTAACACATATGATTAGCTATAGGTAGGTGGACTTGACGGGTGCTGTCTATGCCTAAAACACACTCTATGCTAAATGGACTATTCAAACTCAATATTCTGTGTGGTAAGGTATTTGATTTGCCATTATACCTCATTGTAAAGTATTTTACCAGTAGCACAACTTCTCAAACTGTTCTTTCTGAAGTAGATTGTATTATCACTTATCAAGAAGAAAAGGGACTCAATAAATAGATTCTTATGAAGGCAGCAATTGGTTGGTTAATACCACAAGCAGGGATGACATTGTAATGCTTTTAATCTACACAGGGAATAACAGTGCACATGAAATATATACAATTAAAGTGTATTTTTTTTTTTTTTGTGTGATTACCCAAGTAGCATTCTTACATATACAGTACAGCTGTTTATATTTAGATTAATACATTATGTGCAAGACATGATTTATCATGAAAAAAATACAGTTAGTCTGACATTGCTTAATCATACACCAAATATTATAAAACATTTTCTAAGGGCAGTAATGGTCTCATACTGTATGTTTGTTTAGACTAAATAATACAATGTCTTTTGAACAAGAACTGTTGTATAGTGTTTTCCTAATCATATCTTCTTCAGCATTTGTAGTTGTGTATTTTAAGGTTATCTAATTTTAATCTTTATTTTAGCTAGAGTTAGTTGTGACAAGATGTTGTTTTCTGACTGACACATACTGTAAAGACAATGGAAGCATTTAGTGCAGTCAAATGGATAATGTGTTGTTACAAATAGAATTAAAATAGATTTCTCTTTTAAAAATCGTGTCGCGTTATATGGCAGTGATTGCTTTTCAATTATAATGTGCTCTTGCATGAGTCTTTTTTAACAGAGAATATGTTACTTAATTTCCCCAAAACAAGGTCATTGATTGCTATTGTTAATACTATATGGGGTGAAACGAGGGTAAAAAAAAAAAAAAAAAAAAAAAGAGGCTGGGGAGTTCAAAAGTGTTCAATGTAATATTTTGACTGTTAAATTAATTCATTATATGGCCACATACATAATAATAATTAATAAACTCATGACTAATTTAAAGTTGTTTTTCCTTATAGAGTAGGCCGTGGTTGCATCCTTATCATATTCAGCCCAAGTGCTGTAGCAGGGGCTGTTCTTCTCAAATAAATAAAGTCTGATCTTCATTAAACTTTTCTAGACTGTTGTTGGTTTGCTTAACAAGAAAGGTTTAACAAAACTATATTTCATTAATTTAAACTGTTTCAAAATAACTCATGAGGTTACGATTTGTGAATAGGGCCTATTGCTTCCCTGAAAAATAGACTTTGTCAAATTGTGTTGGCACATTATGTTTGTAATAAATTACTCCATTATCACAATGTAACAGTTCTACTGCAACCATGTAGGCTCTGCCATAATGTGAAAAATATTGCTTGTCATCAGCAGTTCAACCCCAACAGCAAATGCAACAGTAAAGCAAAGTCATTAAGATTACATTAAAAAACTGTTAATGGCTGAGTTATTTAGTTAATTAAAATAGGCCCCACAGTCTGGAATATAATGCGATTGCTTCACTTTGCATTTACACAAAATAGTTTCAAAGTATTTTGCAGCATAGTTTATGTGTTTTCAGTATATGACTTTTAATGTTAAGACCAAGCTGCAATGGGTTTTAGATTCAGCACTGTTTCAATTGCTAGTAAACTGAGATATAACCAGTTGAACTGGGATGCTGGCAGCCCCAGTTAGGATTTTGCATGCTGGTAAAAAAACATTTTCTCCGAGTTCTTTTAATGGGGAAAGTGAAACAATGAGTGTATAAGTATGCTTAGGGGTGGGTGCTCATCAGTAAGGGCAATTCATTATTAGAAGGACAAAGTCATTATTAGAAGTAAGCAAGGGGGGCACAGTGATATTATGTATATTTATTTCTATATACAGATGATTTTCTTTTTAACTGTTTATTGCCTAGTTGTATTGGAGACTGCAGATCAGTGGTGTAGTTGAAGGTATACACAGGTACACAGGTAAAACTTTTAATTTGGGCGATACAGTGTTTACCCACTTCTCATATAATGGATTAGAGTTTACTCATTTCTATTCTCCTGTGGTGTGCAAATCCTGGGTTAAAGACAAGATATTTTAACAGTGAGCAACTCTGTTGTGTTGTGCCCGAGACTCTGCTGAGCTCTCTGTCAGAAAACCGCAGCACAAGCAAGGGGGAGTGGCCACTGGACCATGTGTTCTGTTTGTGTGTGCGAGAGTGTTCTGTGATTGGTTGTTTATGTTCTGTCACTGTTCTGTTGTTAGGCACAGTGGACCTCCAGGGCAGTGCTAGTAGCCTTCATGCTATCCCGTGAAAGGACGGTCACAGAACTGTTCAGTGAAGCACACCGTTGGGTCCATGACTGTTCACAACTGAAAAGCACTTGAGAGAAGAAATAACTGTATGGGAGCAGGGCTCTGGTTGGCGGACAATCAATAATAATGTATCTGTTCAATCTATCTGTTTAACTCCACCAAACAGGGGAGTTTACCCACTTTTCTTTTTATTTACCACTACACTACTGCTGCAGATGAAATCAGCTAAAGGCCTTAATTTGATCCTGGAAATGCATTTTTAGTCCAACAAAACTTGTGCATGTCATGTAATATAAATCTTAACCCATACAGGGAGGTGGTTAATGAAAAAAAAAAATCATGACTTATTTTATTCGAAACAAGACACATGGACATTCCACCATTCTCATGAATTCCATTCCAATTCTGTTGCAACACTAATAACAGTTAATTACAAGATTCCAATTGGGATCAATTACGTAATGACTTGGAATTGCTGTCTTATCATGTGACAATTACAACACTAGTAATAAAGGCTACATTTTTCAGGACTGGCACTTTTACAGTTGGTTGACTCGATGACTTTGGTATTCTGGTAAGTTTCCTGTCCATGTGAGTAACACTAAACATACATTACCCAAGATGGACAAGTAAGTTGGCTGCTCTGAATATTTTGAATCTGGACTGAAACATCAATGCACTGTACATATTCTTTACAAAATAATTGTGAATAAAATGTGTACAAGAACAGTGCTCTCGTTACTTCTCTGAGTCTTATACAGGAAAGATTTATACATCTAATAATTTATTGTCAACATGACATTGCAAATTATTCAAATTACTAGTGAGCATTGCTATAATAAAACCAGAAATATCTGGTCTACTCTTTCAGCAAACATTGGATATGCATATTTCTTTTCTCTCAGGGTTTGGTAACAATTGTGTAAAAGTGAGTAAAATTTGAGCAATACAAGTCTCCATGTAAGATCTCAGAAGTGTTGTTGAGCAGTCAGGCCGCCTATATATATAAGCCAAATTGTCGCTGTCTGCAGACTCCTGCAGACTCCTGCAGACTCCTGTGGATTATGCATTAGACCCCAGACGATCACGCAAGATGAAACTGTTCACAATAATTACTGTCACAAATGATCTCAGACAAAAAAAAAAAAAAAAACTTAAATTGTCCTAAACTGCTTACAGCAACACTGTCCACTTTATGTCAGCAATACTCCACAAATAGGGCCATTTAACTGTAGATTTAGGATAATGATATCCGCTTCAGGTAAGCACCTGCTGAAACAAAAGCACCAGGCTTCTACTCTTTATACTCTTCTACTATTTGGAATAACAATAGAAACAGTTTTCAGGCACCTTTATAATCTCTTACTGCTGGTTCTATACAGACCCCTAAGACTAAACACACTCAAAAGAATTTGTGTGCATTTCAGCAATTATATAAAAAGGTGCCAAGAAATGAGAAATTTGCAAAGCAATATTTAAAATGTCTAAAACAAATACTGGAGTTCCACATACTACAGTCAGAGTACATTTATAGGATCAGTGTGCCTGACTGGAAACAATCCTATATGCAGCTAATACGATCAAAGTTTTCTTATGCTACTGTTAACTGTGCAGGAGACAACTTAAGGTCTGTCTGCATTTATACAAACTCATACATAATAAGAAGGTAAATCTTTTTTTTTTTTTTTTTTCTACTCCCTTTGTAATAAAGCCATACAGAATAAAGTAGGACATTTTAAATGCTGAATTCCAGAATTCCTTTGAATAGTGTAACCAGGGGAGTGTCTGTATTGTATGGCTCTTTCAGGATCTGGCTCATATAGGAATGCAGTTATAAGTGTATTTTCAACCTGCGGTGAAATTGGGAAAGCCAAATGTCACAAAACTAACCTAATGTTCCTGTACTGTGCATATTAATCAGAAAATATGTAAAATGTTAATTTACAACCAACGGGGGGTTGGAGCACATTTGAATATATAAAGACTGAATGAGATTTCAGTGGGCTGAAAGGGCAGAAACAGAAACTATTAAAAGACAATTAGGAGGTCATTGAAACCCAGCATATTTGAAAGAGGCAGAGAAGATCCATCCATTATCTGTAATCGTGTGAGCCAGAGCCTAACCCAGCAGACACAGGGTGCAAAGTGAGACTACACCCTGGATGGGATGCCAGTCAATTGCAGGGCACCACACACACACACAAAGGGCAATTTAGAATGACCAATCAACCTGAACGTCATGTCTTTGGTCTGTGGGAGAAAACCCATGCAGGGTGAACATGCAAACTCCACACAAACAGATCCCCAGGCCAGAACTGAACCCAGGACCCTGGCACTGTGAAGCAGCAGTGCTAACCACCAAACCCCTGCCCGGCAGAGAAGATGTTAAAGTTGAAGTTAGGTTAGGGTTATAAAGGTCAATGATTGTTTAGTTTTCATTTTACAGGTAGTATAGAACATTCACAAAGACAATTTGTCAAAATGTTTAGTAGGTGTTGTTTTTTTTTTTTTTTTTTACATTTTAGATAATATTTAAAAATACTAAGAAAAAAACAAACACTTTATAATGTTCAGACCATGTTGTTCACATGAACATTTACCTTTATGAACTTCTTTATTAAGCACTTTTATCAGTTACCCTTATAAAAGTTTACCATAGTAGAAGCATAGCAAAGCATAATAAAGCATAGTGAAAGCATGGTAAAGCAATGTAAAGAACAGTGAGGTATGGTAAAGCATATTTATAAACATGGTAAACCAGGGTAAATTATGGTTAATACATGGTATTACCATGGAAAAAGCATGGTAAAAGTGGAAAAATTCAGTGAAAAATACCATGGTAAACTTGTTTAAAGGTAATGATAGTGAACGTGGGCAAGAGATATGTAAACTCATTCACGACTTCATGTTATAAACCTCAAATGAAATGGCACACGTTCCCTTAAATACTGTGCTCGCAACATGGGGTCCGTCTATCATTATCATGCACACTTTGAGTAAAGTGATTCTCTACAGGTATCTATCAGGTATTTTCCTCACAAACAAATGCATCCAGGAGAGTGGATGTCGACGAGCTACCGACCTCTGGAGTACAAAGGCCAGACCTGCAGATGTCTGCTTGAGCTCACAAGGTGCCTGGCCAGTACAGTCTGCTGCAGCCAGATGAGGAGAAACACTCCGTTAAATCAACAGTGGAAAGTTACTGACTTAGATTTTTGTTTTGACAGGCTTTTAGTTTCTGTGCGCCAGTTTCTATGACAACTGGGACTACCAAGACAAGCAAAGTGTTGTAAAGGAACTTACTGACTTAAAATGTGAACTTAAAATGTACACATTTTAAACACTAAAGTAATTTGCCTGTTTTATAAAATCTTAACCTATCCAGAGTCATACATTAAAAAAAATAAAAATAATAATAATAATAATAATAATAATAATAATAATAATAATAATAATAATAATAATAATAATGCTAATTATAATGTATACATTTTGTATTATACCTGCCACTAAATATGAAAAATATGCATTTGTACTGTACCTTAGTTAAAAGGGTAAGCATACATTTCAATTTGTGATTCCTGTATAAACAAACCGGTTTTGGAACACACATGAAATAGTTCATAGCAGTAAGTGTGCTAGCAATGGACAATTCTCAACATTTCTTATGTTCTATCAATCTCAGGTAGGCATGCTGGCAGAAATCAGCCTCCAACTCACGTTCTAGATTGAATTGTGCACTGCAGGTGGTACTAGCACCAGTCCCAGTTTGATATTCACATCCAACGACAGGATGGCTCGACAACTTTAAATTACTCTGTATTGCTAAATGGATGTGGAGCTTTTTACTAATTTCCCCTGAGGTCAGGTCTTTAATTTAGAAATACATGTTCTTTACAATACATCTTACAATACAGAATGCTGTCTTCTGGTTTGTAATTTGTATAATGTAGTATCCTATATTTAACCATTAGTAGCTTTTTTCTGCTTGGAATTCTAACATACATGTCTATATTTCTAAAAATGAAAAGGTAGTAGTTAACTGTCATTGGGACCACCTGGTGGTCAGCGGTTGTAAGTGCTCTATTATCTAGGTTAGAGTCATGAAGAGGAATTTCGAGTTACAACTTTATGTAATCTGACCTATTTGAAGGTGTGAGGGAGAAAAACGCATCAGTCAGCTTGACTGATAGCTTTCAGATTAGTCAATAAAAGTAATAATTGTTGTCACAATATCATATGGTCCAAATATGTTAATGCAGGCATTTATTCAAAATCTTTAAACATGTTAGTACTTTTATATTGAAGTATACTTGAACAACAACAGCAGTGTACTTTGTGCATGGTACCATAATTTTATGCTAAAATAAAGTTAAACAAATGTTATGTAAAAAGCAAAGACACTCATGTAATTTCATATCCAAAAAGGTCATTTCCATTAACACATGCCCCCATCAAAAACGTATCAGACAAGAATTACTCAATTTACTTGTTGTTCTTCATTATCAAAAAAAAAAAAAAAAACATTTTGTCTGATAGTATATTTATGTAAATGTATTTAATAGCATGATATTTAAATATTCAAATATTCAATCTGTTCCAACACATTTAAATAATATCACGCCTATAAATACAATGGTGGCAGTCTTAACATGCTAAGTGAAATGTTATGTGCGAACCATCTTATTTATTGTATGGGATCAGATATTTTTTTCATTTTATAATGTCAAAGGTCATCAGACTCAGGGATGAAGGATTCCCAAGGCACGACAGGGATGACAACAGGGGTTCCATCTGAAATCCAACCCTGGGCCGTCCGGTTAAAAGTAGGGCGCTTTCCAACTAGGTCTTGGAAACCTGTGGGTTTTGGAGCAGCATTCATAAAGCTCATATCCATCTCCGGTGCCTTGAATGTGATGATCCTAGAGGCTTTGTCAAAACCACCAAAAGGAGTAGCGACTCTGAAGGTGTAAAAAAAAACAGGATGGATGATGGATTTTAAACTGATTTAATACTAGAAAAATCCAGAGTTAAATTCATCATCTCTATGTATGCCATCTTTTCAGGAGTATGGAGGCCATATTAAGCAGTGCAATTACACTTGACAGTATCAACTGCAATCGGTTTACAACCTGTACTATTAGTCCTAAAATATCTGTTTCATTGTCTGTAATGAAGTTTTCCACAGTGACATTACAAAGTTGCATACTGACTTTAAAACCGCCTTGTTCATTAATACACATCCAAATAAATATTGATTTTGCATGGGGACCTATAACAGAACATTACAAAACATGTTCCAGTAAATACAAAAATAAGTGGGGTAAATGTAATAACCAAATTCACAATCAGTGAATTGATCACATTTTGAATTATTGAAACATGAAATAAACCTGGGAGTCAATAAGGCTAAAACACTGTAAGAGTAGTTCAGTCCTAAATTATAATAATTTTTTTTCAAATTATATATATATATATATATATATATATATATATATATATATATATATATATATATATACTTACGAAATTAACATGTGATGTACATAAATTTGAATTGAATCTAAATTGCAGGATTAACACTTCGTCTAAGAGGCTCTCCCCCACATTGAGTTTACTGGAGGCACTGGCTCAACTTAACAACTGTTTATCTCAGTAAAATATTTTCAGAAATTGTCCTTACTCTCTTTCTATTATAATTGCAGGCCTGTGTGCATTTACCTGTTGAAGCTTTTAAAATCCTGCCCATCCTGTTTCAGTTCAGGCAATGGCATCTGGAGATGTAAAGTATCCAGCAGGTTAGGATCATTGATGATGGCTTGTTCCCAAGGAGAGTGGTAGGATTTTGGGACAGCTGTGGTATTGAACCTCTCAGGAGGAATGTCCTTCAAGGGTCCACCATATCCTGTGTTTGGGTTGCATCACACGTTCTCTCAATGTGAATGTTAAACACACTAGGCCATCCATTTATGGTCTCACAGTAGTGTTTCTAAATATCACTGTCTTTTAAAACTTTAAACAGGGTCTTCCATGGAGTATTGGATACTTACACAAATATTCTAAAGAGACTCACATGTATTGCTAGTGAGGTTGATTATTCTAACCTCAGTACAAAAAGGCCTATTTCATTTGTTAGATGGAGGCTGCATTCGGAGCTACCTCTGTTTATATATAAACACAGGGTGCACTACATTATTCACATTGGTTTAAACAGCTATTTTCAAATTGTAATACATTGCTGCTATGTTGAATAACATTTACATCCTGTTCTATCACAATTGACTCTCAACTCGAATGTTTACATTTTTAGGGGGACTTTGTACATTCCAAAGGAAAGCCCCTTTACACTAATTAAAACAATGATCTTCCTGAACTAAACATCACGAAAGAAACAGGAAGTAAAGATACAGTCAACTGCGCTCTTGGGACATTATTTTCATTCTTCCTAGAACCAGAACGGTTATGGGACAAGAATAATTCAGAAACATACTGTGAGTTATATACCACAGTTTCACTTATAGCTTATAATTCTTTAAAATGATTCAATAAAAACATTGCATAATTGCATATTAGATTTTTTTTTAAAAATTGAGTAAAAGGTAGAAGAACTTTTCATTTTCAATAATTCTGATTCACTGAAATAAAAATGCACCTTACATAAAATAAACCCATTTAAATGTAATACTTCTCAATCTGATAAACTGATGAACTGTGTTTAATTCACCAACCTGGAGCTATATTGTCTGGGTTAGGTGGGGTTCTGGGGTCTGGTGTATTTGGTGGTGTTTTGGGTGAGTGTCCAACATCCAAGCTGTTACCATCTCCTTTGCCATTTTGTGTTGCTTCAATATTTTGAGCTTGAAGAGGAACACCATTCTAGTGAGAAATAAAAAAAATAATAATAATAATTTGGACTCATATGGATTCATGGCTAACTCACACAGATCATCCTCACTCATAGGTTAGATTGGAAATCTATGGATTACCAAGTTATGGGACAAAATGCATATAGGCAGTCCTTCCAAAGACAAGCAGTGCACTTGGTACTGTAATTGGTATTGTATACACCCATTTAAACCTGGAAAGAAACACTGCTGAAATCCTTACTGCTAAAGGTATCCCTAAAGAAATGATCAAAACGACTCCCCATTTGGAAATATATTGGAAAAAATATTTTTGTGCATATTGCTAAATAACATTGAACTATAGTACCTGCACAAATGCCTTAAAAGTTAGAAGAAAAAAAAAAAAAAACATTATTAATAAAATCTTTCCAACAAAACAGCTTTCTTGCAACATATGATCTTGCCAAATTGGACCTTTTGTAAATCATTATTTGAAATCGTAGGCTATGAGCTTCTCCATTTAGGCTAGCTAGAGCTATATTAACCATTTTGAGGGGTCATCACAACTGGTATTCAGTAGTTTCTTTTCACATGTGGTTTGTTGGTGAGCATTGGGAACTTTTATGCCCATTTAGTGGTTTTGTGCTGATTACCTTTTTTTATGCTCACAGCAACAAAATATATTTAATAATAGCTATCAATACTTTCAGTAAAGTCAGTTTAGTGTAATATTTAAATATATTTATTTTAGTCTTATAGCCCAGTTTTATTTCAGGGGTGCGTTGGGTTTCTTTAGCCCGCAGAGGGCGCTGTTGGTCCGTGGTCTGCTTACCAACTATGGTAAACAGAACCACGGGAATACCAAGCAAGGGTAAACAGTTCAGGTGCACTTGCAGGTGTTTCAAAACAATACTGCAAAAATCGAAGGCACAAAGAAACAGGTGCTGCACTCTGCAGCAATATCCCGGTCGCCGCTGCCCGTGCGACCCGGATCACCGTCCTACGCTGCCGGCTACCTAGCCTGCTCAGCTATCCTTATTCAGGGATCTGCCCAAGGGTTCCCCTCCCTCACTGTCTCGCTCTGAACCTCCGTTCGGTTCGGTTCGGTTCGGTTCGGTTCGGTTCGGTTTGGTTCGGTCGTGGACCAGCGTTTCCGTGCACTCTGCATGTTTAAAAGGGCAGAGCTGAGGAAACAACAGAGCGTTAATTTATAGGGCTAACAATTTATAGGGCTCCTCTCAGGCAGTCAGAGAGGGGGAAAGTCCACACACCCACTTTCCCACCTCCCCGTGTCACTGCCATGACTCACAGGCGGTTGTTGGACGACTGCCGCCCTCTTCCTGCAGCCCGTGAACACGTCAGCAGAGTCAGCACAGATCTCTCCCTGTTACACCTCCATAAAACTTTTACAATCTTACCAGTTTCTAATCTGCACCACCAAAATATGTCTGTTTATAATAATCCTATGCAATTAAAAATATTTTAAGCCCATGACTATTACAAATGATCTGTGAAAAATAGATACAGTACTATCATAATCATCTTGCCTAAAACTCTTTGAGTGAAATAAACACAACATGAGTATTTTGTTTGACTAACAAGTACAATGTATGGAAAATAAACCTAAAAGAAACAGCTAAAAGGTACATTTAGCTCTGATGCTTAGAAATGCAACAACATTTGGAACAGTGTAATTCATCAATTCATTGTTTTATTAGATTTGAATGTATTTAGCACCTGAATGAAATAGTTGAATTGCTTACATTCATGTGCATGTTGGTTTCATTCTGGAGGTTTTCGAAAGTGTATTTTTCAGATCTCCGCTGACGCATTTTGAAAAGTCTGGAGCCCCTGTTGGACTGCAAGGATAGCTCTTCCAGCATGATGTCTTTGGGCGTGCTAATCTTTTTTCCAAGGTCCATGGAATCGGAGTCTAAAACCAAACACAAGTGATCACACAGGCTTACACAATAATTGATGAGTGCCACCACAAAGACACATGTTTGTTCCCAAAATAGTCATAGTCACTGCCATTAGCTGTACCTTTAAGACTATTTCCTTGTGATTTAGTTTCTCTTGCAAGTCAATTTTCCAGACCTTGCTGTAAATTGTGAATGTGTACAATAGCAGACATGCCCAATATTTGTAACAATCCTTAAAACCTGGATGTAAACTATGTATTGTGTCGCTGTTTAAGTCTTGCTGCAGAGACTCAGTATAAATATACATATTCTGTATTTGTTTACCTTTGGTTAGCAAAAGAGTGTTTGGTGTTGCAGAAATATGAGTGTTCCCCAGAGATCTTTATCCAAGAGGAATATTTTATATCTGCTGAACCCTACACAGTCAAGCACAACCACAGCTAATGGTATACCCAGGTGTAGTTTAAGTTCTGCAGTTGCTCTTATGCCATCTTTTTATTGCATCGTCAAAATAAAGAACTATGGATCAGTTTTAGCATCAGACAAGCAAGACCTTAATTTCAGACCAGTAATCATATGTAATTAGGGTAATTAGGAGGGTTATTGCTTAACCAAAGAGGGGATTTTAGTCCGGAAATACAGCACCATTTTGTAAATTGCACTATTTCCCTGTTCCGTGGAGCTTAAAATTTGTTTTATAATGACAAAATAGTGTTGTTTAATTCTGAAAAGGAGAAGAGACTGTAGTAATCATAGAGGTACAGTTATGTATCTCTATTTCACTTTTTAAACACACAAACCAGTTCACCCTGTTGGCCCTATAGTCATAGGGCCACCAGGGCGAACCTGTTTGTTATGTCAGGTGCTCCTAATTCCCTGTCTAATGCATGCATATGGGTACAGTATGTGTGACTGTATGTGTGTGTTTTTTTTGCACTGAAAGGATTTCAGAATTGTATTTATAGAGAGATATGGTGTTAGTGGCCTATCATGTTTAATCCCCTCATGAGAAATTACATAATGTGCTGTTACAATGCCAAATGAGCTATATATCTTTAATAAGTAGTTCAAACTGAATGCTGCATTCCATGTTACCTTTGAAGGAAGAGATAAAATAGTTACAGTTGCTAATTATGGATTATTGCACTGGCTTCTAAATCATTAGTCCATGAATGCACTTGTTAATTACCAGAACATTTCATTTATACAGTAGCATATCTTTCCTGGGTAGATGTGCACATCATTTTCTCAATATTTTATATAAACTCAAAGCAGAATTGAGGAGAAAAAAAAAACACGCGCCACCTCCCCCCTCCCCCCCCCCCCCACCCCCCCCCCCCCCCCCCCCCCCCCCCCCCCCCCCCACCCCCACAAACACTCACCATTAAGTGCGTGTGAGGACCTAATCGAACCTCGTGTAAAGACACCCATTCTCACCCCTGGCTCTTAAATTATATTCTTAATGAAGCAAAACCACAGCATTCTATAGCAGTGTGGCCCCATTCAAAATTCTTGAGCAGGGGCGTCATTTCTCTGTCAGAATTAGCATAATGAATGAGAAAAAACAGGCAGTAATTCACAACTAGATAGCGTGCTGTGCTTTGTCAACATCATTCTTATTCTTATCTCATTTTATGGTAATAAAGTGTGCATTTTCACTGAAACGTTTGTGTTTTAAAAGCGGGTAAATGCTTTAACACTAACCTTTGATTGTTCTGCTGCCAGCTTCAATGGCAAGCCAAATTATCATTTAGATATACCGCAAACTAATTTAGAGATATCTCTAAATATTATAAGATATCTCTAAATCATTTCCAGATATCTTTAAATGGAGCTTTAAATGAGATAAAATGAATGGAAGTTATAATTTGGAGATTTACAGATATCCTTAAATGATTTAGAGATATATTTAAATGAACAGGAAGTTATTTTGAGATTGTTCTAAATGATTTAGAGATATCTGAAAATTATTAAAATATATCTTGAAACATTCTGAGATATCTGAAGATATTTTAACAATATCTGTAAATGCATTTTAGATATCTAATTTAAAGATCCATTTAAATATTTCTGGAAATTAATTTGAGATATATCTAAATGCTCATTTGACTTGTCATATACAACATCATTTTTTTTTTTTTTTAAACCGTTTTAGAGTAGCAGCTAGGGACATTAGACTATTCTTATTTTAGATCATTCAAAACAATAATCAATTGGATGAGCTTTACAAAAAGAACCAGGGGCAAGAATGCCGTTTAACAATTAAGTAATGTAACATTTTAAAAAAGTAATTCTAACAGTACATTTCAACCAGAATGTATGTAATACTGTAGTGTATATCACCTTAAATCTAATTTTCTGCTGAGCCACTGTGAAAAAGACAACAATGACCTATAGAGCAGCTATGTATTCTGGTACCAATCTAAAACTGGTACAATGTGACATCACACTTTTTAAAATGATATTCTGTGAGAACTGCAATATGGTGCAATACTATTGATAATTTAAATAATATCGTATTTACCCCGATCAAGCAAAGGATGGGCTGTCCCACAGCAAATGATGCCCCTGGTCTTGAGCTAAAAGAACTGGAATATCTTTTTATTTTTTCCAAAATAGTGAGGTCAACACTGAATTAAACCCTCATAGTTCCTTTATTATAATCTGTAGGGGTTACCTATCCCCATACATACATACAGTATGTCACACTTAACAGTTTTTAATATTTCCAGACAATTGTTTGTTCAATTGTGATGAAATTTGCTATGGCCTAAATCTGTTAATTTCTTGAAATATTCTCAGTGAACTTAAACCTAAAAGTATAAATTTAGAAAGAAACAGCATAGCTGCAAGAAGGAGCAGTTATTTGTTCTTGTTAGTTACTCAAAGATTATAATCCTCTCTGATATACTCTAGTTCTTGAGCTTCAACGTATGACCCCATATTCTTCAAATAAATGCCAGTTCTTATTATAAATAAATAATAATGTGTGTTAAATGTGGTTGTTGTAACCAAGTGCTTTCACTGGTGTCACTTCCATGGGACACTTTAGTAAACAAGCTGCTCAAGAGTTTATCCAGTCTAAGCTTTGAATATTAAACAACATTAATTACTAAAATTCCCATTACGGCACACTCAAATGAAATGCGTTGTGCTGATGTCAAAACCTAATCTAAGCCCTAAAGGCTGTCCACGAGGAATGTTCATCAGCTGTCATAAAGCTTAATTCCTTCCCAACAGCTGCAAACAGTTGTTCATCCCAAAAATAGCAAGGACAGAGGCAACTACAGAAGGATTGGTTACTATAGGTAGTAAAACATCCCATTGACTTATTTATGGCAAGAACACAAACAGGGTCAATGGCATTTGGGAGCTGAATTAAAGGTTAAAAATGTTCCCTAGGAAATGTAACTGACGTGGCAAAAGAGGCTGTGTTGGAAGCATCATACCTGTTCCTTGGATTTCTCTTATAATGGCTGCAGCCTGCATCTTCCTCTCCTTGGTTGTCATCATGCTGTGTGACATCACTGTCTCTGATATCTGACGAGTTGAATCTCGAACACTGAAAGATAATGAAAAGCAATACTGAATAGTTTATTCTTAAAATATTCCCTATCCAACCCCAGATTTTTAAGAATACCAGCCTTTTGTCTCAATATGTTCGTATACCAGTAACTCCAGACTGGTTGGTTTGAATCCTATGAATTTGCATTTCCAGATTTAGCCCAAAATTGTGTTTTATCAGCTAATTTGTTTAAACAAAAAACAATTAAAATGTAGATTGGCAAAGCAGATAAGGCATTACAAAGTACTGTTTTAAAAACGTATTTTATATTTGTGTTGCTTTTTGACTGGCAATAAATTGCTGTTAATTAATGGTTAATATTTGCTGACCATTAAAATTAATTGGCCAACACTCACTCCAGAGAATTCACAAATATAGATCTAAAACATATAAAGACATGCTTTTTTCTATATGAAATTATACAAATATTATAGTTCAGTAAACAAACTTCAGAGTAATCTGCAATGCTCCATAATATGTATCTGCGATTGCAAGTATTTGTATAATCTTAAATGTAACATTCCATATTTATAGTTTCCGACACCAAAATATTCTAATCATGTGGTATTATTGTAACAGAAACAATATATCCAAATATCAATATTAACATATATGTTCACCTAAAATGATTAACATTGCAAGAATATGTGAAAAAAAAAAAAAATCCCTTGGAAAACTATATTAAAAACTCAAAGGTGACAATTTGTTTATAGTAAGTAACATTGTACATAGCCATACCAGTCCAACAGTGATATATGTTCAAGGTGAATTTCTGGGGGTCAGAACAATTCTGTTTATGTGATCTATACCAGTACAAGCCAGTACATACTGTATATATGAATTAAACAATAACGTACCTGTCTATAGGTCCCGTTTGTCCTAGGCTGAGTTTTCCTCCAAGGTTTAGATAGGGACCTAGGGGTCAGGCTTGTGTAGTTTGATCTGCCTGGGTCTGCACGATACCCAGTACCGAAGCAAACTGGGGGGATGTCAGTGCGTCCAAAGTCACTGGCATGCACTTACATCAACCACCTAAATATAGAGTCAAACACTCCAACCACTCACATTTCCTCAGTTGCAGGGACATGAGGAGGACTGGGCTGCAACATCCTATCTTTTCAGAAGACTCTTTGACAACTCTGCCCAGAAATATTTATTTCAAGAACCCACACATGTTTCTTTGGTTCCTTGGTGGGCTTACTGCCTGCATTGAAAGTTGTGAAATAAATCCACTGATACAGAATCTTGTGGAACCATGTCCCTGACAAGGTCATGCAGGACTGAGGCTTGGCACTTCACTGATTGTTTCTGTTATGTAAGTGCTCTTGGACAGCAGCAGCCCACCACTGGAGAGGGTTTACTTTTGGAAGGGGTGGGGCAGTTGCATTCCACTCTTGTTTTCAAGCTAATACTGTTACATGTCTTATATAATAAACTTATTTGGTGCTTCTTCCCTATATGGCCTGTTTTGTCTTCATAGTTTCATTTTCAAATAAAGCCAGTTTGCTCCTTTTACTTATCTATTTGTACTTTGAAACTCCATCTTGATGGCAAGTTTCATTCTTTTGTTTTAGTTTTACCACAACCCTGTAAGTTTGGCTACATGATCTGATTACACCAAGTTCAATATTATCTAATCTCTATCCACTTTGGAAATGGCTCCGACCCCCCAGAAATAGCAACTGTTCACAATATCATAATAACGATAAAAGACTTAAGTGTTTTGTTACCAGTGTGGTTCAGGGGCAGGAGCTAGGGCTCCCCCTTTCTGTCCCACCAATAATATCTGTCAATCTCCCTATTTAAACCCTAACCCTTATTCTCTATCTTGTTCCCTCCATCCCCCCCTTCCTATCCAACTCCACCTCCACCTCTACAATGGTCTCCTTCTGGGGCAAGTGACGCTCATTTCCCATTCTTAGAGGACCAGGCCCACTTGCCTTGTCCTCCACCAGGAAGGATCTCCTCGAGCATGACTGGAAGTGTTGCATGGCTAGGACATTTTCTATTTATATGGCTAAAGCAAAATACAAGAAAATAATTCCATTGAAGGGTTCTGTGACACAATTGTATTTTAAATCCCTCTCTACTTCCTTGCTGAAGATCTGGCTTTCTTCAATGGTGTGTTTACCTGGTTCCTAGGCAGCCAAGCCCTGTGCACTCTTAGCAACTCTTAGTGTTTGATGCAGATTGCGTGGTTTGCATACACTGAAGATCGTTGTGCATTTTCCCATGTTTACAGGATGTTTGCCATCAGGTAACTGGATTGCTATCTGCATTTCTTGTAATTCTGCAGTGCATATATAAAAAGGCTGAGCAAGTGCTGAAGCAAAATAAGTAAAAAAAAAAAAAAAAGAAATACATAAAGCAGAATTTTAATAAACACTGGTTGGGACAAAATTGAAAGTAAAGGTACTATCCATTCACATAATATAAAGCACAACAGTAAATGCAGATTTATGTTTTCCACTAGTCTTTGTTGAGAGATGGGAGGTATTAAACAACCTAATTTAACCTACAGTTTTTAAACACTGTCTTGATGATTTCATTCTGTAGAACATTAGAAGCCCACACTTCTGCATTCTAAGAATAGCCAACCTTCTGTTCTGTGAAACTCAGTGGCGGATACATATAATATTTTCAAATAGATTTCCCATATTCCACATGCAGGCAACTCACCCACATCACCAAGTAGGAGAGACCCACTCTTATAACAGTTTACCATAATACAAGCATAGCAAAGTGTAATAAAGCATAGTAAAAGAATGTGAAAACATGTGTATGAGTACTAATAAATAAGGTACATACTTTAATACTTACTTATAGAGTATGCATCGACTACAGCCTTACATTTTAACTGTAATGTTAATTTGAACTACTGTACAAAAACTTGTTTTTATTTAGTTATCATTTAGTCCTGCATTAATAATACAATTATATTTTAGTCTGAGAAGTTGTAGTTTGCTACTGCACTCACAGAGTCTTCTCCCACTAGTACTTGGCTGTTACAGTTGATTTGTTATTCTTGTTGCTAGCCTTATTATGTCAATGTAAAGCAGCAAATACATTATATTGTATTTATTATATAGACTTACTTTTCAAAAATGTGGTTGACAGATTGGTAGGTCCTAAACGTGTATTGCAAATGGTGGATTCAACCATACCCGGATTTATTGGTCACGTGTTTATGACAATTTTCAGGCAGGCTACAATTGGCCGTCCCGGTATTTGTCGGACCCAATCTCTAGCTACCGTTTACAGTATATTAACAATTAACCATTGAGATGCCGGGTTAGTACCGAAGTACAAGAAGCTTAATAGCATGTGAACTCAATCTAAGCAACAAAATTGCTCTGCATATTCTTTACACATTAAATGTAAATATCATGTGTAATTTATAGTTTTTCAATGCCTAAAACACACAGTATGCAGTTTATCTGGAGCACTGTGAAAGTATAGTAAAAAAAAAAAAAAAATGGTAAAGTATGGTAAATGCCTAGTATAACCATAGGAAAACGACACAAATATTCAGAAATACTGCAGTGAACCTTGATAAGGGATCATGGTTCTTAATAATCAGATTTGGTTTTGATTAGTATTAGTATTAGTAATGCACAAGCTTCACACATCTGGCAGCTACTTTAAGCAACAATACCTGATTAAAATGTCACAACAAACTGAGGAAGGATTGGGTAATATGGTGTCGTATGTTGTTTTATAAGGTTAAGTCAAGGATACATTTTCAGTATATTTGCTTTATTTTTATAAAAGTTAAAACAAAATCTATTTAAACTAAGATTTTATGAGAAATTTCTTTAAAAAGGCATTTGAATATTGTATTCCCACTTTTATCTTCCTCAAGATTTTCTTTTATAAAGTAATTTTACTAATATAATTAACACAGAGTAGGTCAGAATATGTTTAAAGTTTAACCAAACACAAAACGTAATAAAATTCTACAGCGCAACGACATAAAAAATGTATGCCATGCCTTTGGTTTTCACATGATCAAAGCTCCCAGCGCACAGTACAACAGTTTAAGCTCAAATTAAGTAGGGTCAGAGAACTCCATTAATCTCTCTTGAGAGCTAATTTCAACAAAGGGTGGCATAGCAGACGCAACCTCTGAGAGGCTGTAACTTTAATTCAGTGCTGTAAATCTACGTGATCCTCTGAGCTGGAAGCTCTCGTCAATTAAAATACTCTCATCTCCTTTATCTTATCTGGTAAAATGTTGTTATGAATGAGACACTTAATCACACCAAAACATTCACCACAGTACATATGTAGCTTACCATATTGCAATATTTACCTTTTAATACTTTTTAATTTAGTTTTACACCTGCTTCACTAGCTAATCTTTTGTTTTACCCATGCTTCATTTTATCACTGTTGTAGATTTATTGACCAATAGCTCTTGCAGTAAGTTATACATTTCAAGCACTTGGTTATGATCTGTGTACCTTTTGTTTAGATAAGCTTCACTTATTATTCACATCATTAAGTTTCTTTGCTGTTGTAGGACAGAAAATAGGTAATTTGTGTTTGTTAAATTATATTTAAAATGTGGTGTCTACACCTTTAAATTGCAGGTTATAGTTACTGCGACAGAGGTGACAGGGACTTGTAAACAACAAGTAAACAGCTGCATTATACCTCCTAATACCGTGTGCTCTTCCAACTCAGCCTTTTGAATCCACTTATTGTGTAGCGACAATGAAACCTCTCACTATCATTCATTTGACACCTGGGATATTTTTAGCTGTGACATTAGTATACATTTTACAGTTTTTATTTGTTTTGATATTTTTGGTGTCACTATTTTTTTTTTATTTTGTATTTATTTAGCTCCAAATTGAGTTACATTTTTCAAATAGTAACTGATTACAGCCTTATGCAGTGTTCCAGAGGGGAAAGGTATTTCTTAAATTCAATTAGAAGGCCATTCTTTGTGTACTTTTAGCCTGTATCCTAGCAACAGGCTACCCTTACACTTTCTATTAGCAATGTGAAGGGAATGTCAATGTTACAAAACTGGCAAGAAACAGCTAAAGTACCAACTGGCCAGAGAACTCAGCAATGAATGAAAATAGTTTTTGTAATTTTGTAAAACCAGATACTCATCAATACAAAGGAAGTAACAGTGAACTGAATGCCTACAGTGTAGGAGATAAGAAGCTCCAGAAGCAGCCTACCATGGGACTAATGCCAGTGAATGTCACTAAGGAAAACCTACCCTTGAGCACACCAGGGAGCTACACAAGTGACCTCAGCGGACAGAATATAATATTGCTGTATGTGTGATGTAACTCTGGAAAAGAGATGCAGCTTAGAGAGTCATTGTATTCAGTGGTGTGCCCATTCCAACATAGTAAGACCTCTAGCAAGCCTTTGCCAACTCATTGCCTCCCAGTGGGAATGCAGCTCGTCCCATGCTCTGTCAATAACCTGCAAGCCACGTCAGACAAAACGGAAAGCTACCAGGACGAATTTCAGATGAGAGATATACATAGTAGGAATTTAGGTGTTAAATCCTGTGATGTTTTTTCAAAAAACTTATGTCCATGTTTTTTCTTCCTTTGGCTACCCCTTTTTAAGTGATTAGAAACAATTTCAAGTAACATTTATTTTGTAGTTGTTCAGATAATTATAGTACATTACCTTCTTAGTTATAATACACAGAGGCTATAGGGAAACCTGGGATAGGGACCCTATATTTGTATATATATATATTATATTATATATATATATTATATATATATATATATAATATATATATATATATATTTTTTTTTTTTTTAGGGTGTATCCACTCAAGCTAAGAAAGCTGTATTAATGCTCATATTTGCTCTAGACTCAAAGAACATGTAGTATGACAGAGTTTAATTAATATGGTCCAGTGATATAAGTTTTTTGAATATATGAAATCAGCCCATATGTCTCTATTTTCCACACATCATTATGAAGATGTAGTTGTTAATGCATTTTTTAAATTATTAAATAGAAGTCAGCAGTATCCTATCCTCTAGATCATTTGACACCATGGCCTAACTAACGATGAAGACACCAAGTTCGTGTCCTCGGTTGTTTTTTTCATCATCAATGCTGATGCTCATGTAAAAATTCTGTGTTGGTTTGTCGTGTAACACAGTTTTGGAGGTTGAATAGTAAATACCAAGCAGTCATATAAATACTGCCAGCTTTAACTTGAAACCTAAGTTTGACCTCGGTAGAATGTCAGCTCTGGTAACGACAATGTTTAACACCCTAATATGAGCCTAATCCTGTAGTTAATTGTGTATGCATGTATGTGATTATTTTTCCATTTTTAAATATTTTTTGTCAACCATGTAAAGAAAAACACATTTTAAGCTTTTACGGAAGTGTTTAATAAAACAATCTCATGCAGTGAACATTTTCATGTGACATTCCTCTTAACAGCTATTAAAGGTTATTCAAATATCGCAGCGGCACAGGATTAATGAGGAATTATTGGAACAGCAGTAAGTTTGTACATAATGTAAGTACTAGCAATTCAAAAATAAACATTATACAGTTAAGTGTTTTTTTAAAAAAACAAAAGGTTAAGCATAATAAAAAAGATTTGTGCTCAATAGCAATGTAAGTGATACATAGGGTTAATAAATCATTCCGTATCATCATTTTTTCTGTCTTCTACTTTAAAAGTCGACCACCCCTTTTCACCTCAATAAGTTGTTTTATAGATTTTCACATTATAAATATACACAATTACATTTCTCTAGAATCATTTATTTTAGGACCAAACAGGGATTTTTCTTTTGTTTTGAACAATTATTTGTATTCATTTTCCAATTTTCTTTTAATTTTTTGGAATGTCCAATTATTATGTCCAATCAACCTGGTTGACCGCTGCAACGCCTGAACTAACTTGGGAGAGATGAAGATGAGCACTCACGTCCTCCAAGACGGGTGTCGTCCACTTTTTTTCACTCTGCAAGTCCACTGTGCAGCCATATCCACAACTGACAGCGTCGGAGGACAGTACAGTTCTGAATTGCGTACCGCTGTATGGGTAGCTGGTGTGTCCCACCAAACAGGAATTTAATAGCTGGATGGTACTTACTTAAATAAGTATTTTCATATTTGGGGTGAATGAAACTGCTAATGTTGTATTTCACTCAACAAAATATTTAATATGTTTATTTCCAGTATTGTAATAAGTATGAAATGAGTAGTGATAAAACAAACAGGTGTCCTTGAAAGGTGTTTGTTTGTTAACCACTGATGACCATTGGTGCCTTGAAAATAGAAAACAAGATGTTAAAATTGGCTGTGACTGCATTGATGTTACAAACTCTGATACATAAAAAATAATCAAAATAACTAGTATACGCAGCTTTCCAGGGAATGTCTAACATACAAATAGGTTTAAAAGGGAATTTAGTTTGGGAAGTACATCCATGTAATAGTCTATAGGTGTTTTCGGGGGACAAGATCCAGGGCGCAACCCTGCTTTCCCTGTCAATCTTCTCCTATTTCCTAATTAAATTTGAATAACACAGCTCGCTGTCTAGCGTTTTCATTAGTTTTCTCCCTCTCCTCCTTCCCACGTTGCCATTGCATCAAGGTCTCCTCTGGGGGGTTAGTGAGGCTCCCTTCCCTGACCTCTATGGCCGCCCCCACCCAAGCCTTCACTGAGGGGGGGTTCTCACACTCTATTCTTTAGCAGCCCCTGCTCTTTATCTTCCTCAAATTGAGAACGGGCTCTATTTCTAGCTCCCTATTCTATCATTCCTTTTCCATGTTCTTCAGCACAAGAGCCTATTTCTCCTACATGACTGCCACACCGCAGAGCCTGTCGTGGGCTCTGCAGAGCCAATTTATCTTATGAGTTTTCTAGTTCCCAGCCTGCCTTTGAGGCCGCTTTCTCTCCTCTGGCTAAGAAAGCTCCCACCGGTCGAGAACCTCTTTCCTGTCCTATTTTAAACAATTCCTCAACCCTAACTCATACCAAAACACTTTACAATTACCAACTTATGACTGTAGTTCACATAACACTTATACAGTGATTTGCCCAGGATTTCACTGATGGACTTTCGGGAGCATACTGTATGATTAATAAAAATCAGTCTAGAGAGGTAGCTTTTGTGATAATGTACTCAATATGGCAGACAGTTTGTTGCTCTTGTAAACAAGAACATATCAGATACAGTATAAATGTATCCACCCACAGACAGATTAAATGGCCTGGGACAACAAGTTTATACATATTCAGTTACAATATTAGAATTAGGTTATACAGTTTCAGTTACAATTTTAGAATATCAAGAGTAAGTGTATCTTTTGATTGTTTCCCTCAGTGTTTACAATTAACACAATGATTGCCCTATGGTTTGTATTATTTTCTAAATTTTTTGACATTAATTCCTTTGAACACATTTGCTGTAATATTTTCATAGATGCTGCCACAATAACTAGAAATCTAGTTTCATTAGATCCAGGACTTAGTATTCCAATTCAATAGAGAGTGTCAGGTTCTGAGCTCACCGAGGACAATGCTGAGCTGACAGTGCCACCCAGCCAGACCACTTCTTTAATGTCCTGCTGTGCTGTGTGTGAGACTGCGTGTGCATTGTATAGTTTTATCGTACATATAATCTTAAATTTTGTCAACTTGCTTCTTGTTTAGTCCTGAACTCATCACCACATAACTTCCTCAATCCATACAAAACTGCAAACTACCAATACAATCTAGAACAATACTGACAACATATCTTAATGATACCACACAAATATCTTCACATTTTTTTGTCTGTAATTTCCTGTACTATTGATAAATATTATATGGTTTAATCTGGTATAAATACAGATTTAAAAAGTTCACATTACCATCTCATTTACTGTGTGGATTCCTACTTTTGCTGTGAAACAGTTCAGTTTTTGGGTAGAGCCTTCTGACTTCTCTGGAACCAGTAGGATACACTACTTTCTTATTTACCTTACTCACTGGGACTTCTTGATGTCAAGAGCGGAAATATATATCACTAAAACAATATAACTGTTTTATAATTAGACACTGAAATGCTTTTTTGTAGTATTAGTATGAAACACTTTCTATTATAAAGCAAATTCCTTTTTTTCTATGTTTACTGTCTCCAGGCACTGGGATACGTATTATAATTGGGGTCGCTCCCAGACCTGTCATGCATCCCATAGTGAGATCCTGAACTCTTATACTGGATGTTGGATTCAGTCATTGACCGTTGTGGGTTAAAGGAGTATTTCATTGGAGACCCATACTGAGCTGTGGATGCTGGAGTTGGGTAGGCACTTTTTGACGGGAAAGGGGCAGTTCCTTGCCCCAGGTAGCTGTAGTCACTTTTTGGAGGTGGCGCATAAGATACCCTTTCCTTCCATTCAGCTGGAGGCTCTGGTAGTCTTTTCCTCTGGGCTGCTGAAATAACATTGGAAGCTATGGACTCTTGGATGTTTTGGAAGGTAAAAGCTTCATCTACGAGACCCAGAGGGTTCCTCGCTGCAGCCTGCCAGGGTGTTGGTGGCTTGTAGTTTTTATCTAGCAAAGAACTTTGTCTTTCTACCAGTCCGTTAGCAGATAAGAACACAGGGATAGTGCAGGGGGAGCTGTGCTGGTAGCCTGGTGGTGACATCGTCCTAGGCAGGATAAGTGAATGGCTCCATTGAACGCCCTGGAGGGACAGACGTTAGACATTATACACAATTTTAGGTATAGCCTGGGCACTGCATTCCTTATTTGCCTGCTCTATATACTTCTGCTTTAACTGTCTTATATCCATGAGTTTCTGTATATTTCATTATGTGCAGAACCATCTATGAACCAGACTATGTTTGTAAATGAATGTCTAAGAAGGCAGAATGTTTGGATTATGAGTTATGTTTGTTGTTATTGTTTTTCATGTCATGTATAAGATTTTTTGGTTGCATACTGCATGTAATTGATATTTGTGCTCGGATTACCTTCTTGGGCATGCTGGGATAGTTGTACCAAATTCAATATCAGTACTGTTTATGACCAGCTAGTTTGAGGGATATGCAGTAACTGCCTGCGTTGTTGTAACATGGCAATAATAGTCCTTTTTGATAGTCCAACTTGAAAACCTGATTACCATGATGGGATAAATAAGTACATTCCTTCTACTGCTTGCAGCAGTACAGACATATTAAATTACATATTCAAGCTCTGTTATATTACATTTTACAGGAGACAAAGATGAAATGGATATTTTAACACTGACTTATAAGGTACATTTCTTAAATAAGAAAAGTAACTGATAATTCTACTACTACTACTACTAATACTACTAATAATAATAATAATAATAATAATAAAAAAAAAAAAAAAAAATAATAATAATAATAATAATAATAATAATAATAATAATAATAATAATAATAATAATAACTTGAGCTTGTCATTGTGAATTGAAAGATGATCAAAATGACTGAATGCATTATCATTTTTTAAATAATTTTTACAATCATTTGGAGATGTTCTTACTGCATTTACTATAACCTCTTTTTTTGGTAAGTCTGTGTTAGTGCTTTGATTATGTTTTTAGTATGCATTTCATTTCCTTTTGTTTTGCCAGCAGTACAAAGCTGTATACTAAATGGTGCTACCACCAACAAACATAAAAAATTGGTCTGATCAAGAAACATAACTCCTGAATTCATATTCAAAACACCTTAACACAGAGCAAAAAGCGTGTGCGTAATTCCAATAGGAATCCAACATAATTCCAGTGTAATTACATATTCACTAAACCTGATTTTTTTCCCTCTTCTACAGCGCTATTCAGTCTTCCAATAGGACATCTCACAAACACCAAATCTCTATCAGCAAAACTGTCAAATACTAATTTACAACAAATACTGCACATCTGAAAAGTTTAATTTGTATGCTAACATATGAATCAGGAATAAAATGTGGTATATATATATATATATATATATATATATATATATATATATATATATATATATATATATATGTATTTTATACAATCCCCCCTTTTTAAACTAAATATGCTTTTTCTTCAGCCTTGATGATCACAACCATTTAAAAACTGCAAAAACTTTAGAACCATAGTGAATAGTGAATGACCTTTAACATTAGTTAAAAACAGAACTTCAGAGAGGTCCCAAAATAGCTTATTTTAGGGTACTGTTAAGAGCAGCATATATTCATTATAATAACACTGATCTGTGGTACTCAATTCCAAAACCAAAGCCATTTGACGGACCGACAAAAGGAAAGCAACACTGAAATATAACGTGTTTGCTGCCATCATCTGGTACAGCAAAGCAACAACAGATCCTTGAAACACAACTCTTATTACAACCACATCCTGTCAGAACTGCAATAGTCAATTTTCTTGGTTGGGAAAAACTGAGACTTGCACTAAAGTCTTTAGCTGCAACAGCATTATTAATTTAGTCACCATGTGTCTGCATCACTGTCTGTTGCAGTTTTTGTTTGATAAAACATGTCAAGATTTATTCCATTACAACCTGATCTGGGTATTTTTGTTTTTGGCAGTTCATGTTATACTTTTGGGAAGTGTCTTCGGAAGACTGATTTGGGATTGTTCATTCTCATTTAACAAATCTCGCCCAGAAAACTTTCCATATAGTGTTTATAATACTGCTTAATTATTCACATGTTGCAATTTCAGTAAGTAAACCTAAAAAGCAAATAACAATAACTAAGTATTACTAAGTATTAATAATCTTTTACATTTATCATTTGCTATTAGTGCTATCATTTAAGACCATACTACATTTAGTGTTGTACAACAGTCAATTCAATTTTGACTTTTACGTAATACCAAAAATTATTTTGACAAAACTAAAAAAAAGTCATATGCATGTGAATAAATAATATAAATATAACTGTACAGCTGTTGGAATAGCTCAGCAGAAGAAAATATGATAATTGTCTCTTGTTCTGTGTTATTATAGTTATTACCATTTTTTTTATATTAAACTAGTTTATATTCCTATTGGGCAAAAACACATTTTAAAGGATATTTATTAACTGATGAAAAGCACTTCTTTTGGGTCTTATCTTAGTTGGGCTTGTGCCTTGGTACTCCTTGAGGAATCAGTATATTTGTACATGTGCAGTGGGGTATACTTTTTTACTACCCTTGGGTACTCCACCACAAAACTCTGTTAAATTAAATTGAATTGCGTTTTAAATGTTTGGGGATTTTTAGTTCAAGTGATTAGTGAATTTGGCGCTGTATCTGTGACCATAAGTTGGGCAGAATGTAATCTATTCTATTATATACATAAGGGTCATATCTATCTATCGAGAGAGAGAGAGAGAGAGAGAGAGAGAGAGAGAGAGAGAGAGAGAGAGAGAGAGAGAGAGAGATTGCCAAAATGGTAACATGAGCTGCTTCTGGGCATGCCACAAAGTACCACCTCTGCTATAGTGATGCCATTAAGGTTGTACATATCCCACTTCACCATGTAATAGATACTTATAGGCTGGACTTGAATTGTCTGACAGAATCACATATCTCATGGCAAGATATATATAGAAAAAATGCTTGTCCATTTTTAGATATACACTGTGGAGAAAATGTTAGTTCGTCTAGCAGATCGACCTGACGAGTATACGACTGTGGACACCTCTGCTCTGCTTAGTTTTTCACGATGGACTTGTACATACAGACCATGTCGAGTTGTTCTCACAGAATCCTACTTTATCTACCCTCACTATTATAGAAAAAAGTATATATATATAAATATAATATATATATATATATATATATATATTATATATATCTATATTAATTATCTAGATATATATATATTTTCTCAAAAGAACTCGGTTTGTTTGTAACTTCAATGACAAAACCGAAGGGTCAATGTTATGTATGAGTACCTACCATCCCATATCTAAAAGGGTCGTCACATTTTGCCTACTAATGTGACTACTAAGCACTGACTAAAATGATTGTCTACACACCTCTTAAAAGTTTTACAACATATAACCTCTTGCTAGTATTAAGCTAATGTTTGTTTAGTCACAGATTCACTTAGTGCCAAAGGGAATAGGCTTACAGTATGTCCATATACGAAACTATCTTTAAAGGATTTAAACAAACTGGTAACTGGTCTGATTTCTGATGAAGTGCATGGAAGGATGAATGATGGATGAACGTGGTAATAACAGTTTAAAACCGAACATTATTGTGGGACAGGCAGTTTTACATTTTAGAATTCATTGGGTAGAAATGTATTAATAAAAACATATATACAGAAGTATTTAGTCAGAATGCACTGAAATACCTTTAAGAGAGATGAACACAAAATGCATTAATGTTATTACTACTTTTTGGCCCTTATTTGGCAGATTGGACACTGTGTAACAGGCTATATAAAAGCAACTGCAGGCTTTTATAGGCAGCGGCAGTGTGTGACGTGATTAATGCTCTAGGACTGAATGTTGAATTAATGCCAGTGACCAGCTGTTACCAAGCGTCTTAGACAGGCTGGTGAACAGTGTTTTTCTTTGTTGAATGGCATAGTCCAGAAAACCCATGATAGCTTACCAGTGAGTATCAAGCCTGTACATTTTCTGATTAAACTGTAATGTGTCATTTTTTACAATAAATGTACAAGATGTGGCTACTTAATTATGAACTATAAAGAAAATAAAGACATTTTAAGTCTGAGTAAAATCATATGTGTAGAAAACAAGGCCTATGTTTGCTGTTAGTTATTTGGCCCTGAAATGGATAGAAGCAAATATTTATTATGGTTTGAAACGGGCAATTAGGAAATCAAGGTACATTATGTCACAAAAGGCATGTCAAAGCTTAATGGAAGTATCTGGCAAAGATGGAGGATGCAGAGAATTAGGTCAACTGAAATAAGGCACGATAACAAAAACTCTTGAATACAGATAGTGAACAAATTGAACCAACCAGAACATTTTGCTAGGAGTTAAGCAAACAAGCTTTTGCAACATCACAGGTTGTGGCTACTTCCTCACAACATGGCTAAAACACATTTATGGAAAACATTACAGTTCTTAATATGTGCTTTTTAAAACTATTTTAATAGGTTTGCTTCTTCTCTCTCGTGTGTACAAATGGTCAATTAATTAACAAAGCATAGCAGCAGGAAACCCTGTAGTGGTGAGGAAAGAAAAGAGACTATACAATACTATTTAACATTGTATAATGTCGTTTTTTTTATATATTGGGATCAGTAATATGATTGTTTATGTATTTTCCTCCTCTGAAACAATGTATTGCAATGTAAACGGATTAGTCTGTTCATAACATTATAGGCTTAAACATTGCATCTACACAAGTGAGATTGTTTGAACTTTGAATCTTAAGCTTACTATTAATAGAAAGTTAAGTTTTTTTTTTTTTTTTTTTTTTAAATCCACAGTTTAACTGTTATAGCCATTGTTAATACCCTAGCATAGAATGTATTATGCACTATTTTGGTATATGATTAAAGATTATTTAATCTAGTTATTTGTTTGTATTGGTGAACTAAAACAATCTTCAGAAAAATTATTGGGTTGTTTGGTGAATCATTAAATAAATACATATTAACAAAGCAGATTAATTATTACATGTGCCTAATTATTACATTCAAATTAATAAAAACTGGCATAGTGTATGTACCCAACTGCTTTTCACCAACACAAAAATTAGACCTATAATTTATTTAAATGTGTTATGAGGTCCTTAACAAATGTTCAAAGGATATGGTGCTCAACATATAACTAAAGCACTAAAACCACACAGGAGTATAAAATGTATTCTGGATTGCATGATGCAATAGAAATGACATCAATCTGCCAATGTGCTAATGCTCCAAATATAGCTGTATTTCATGTAGCTCTGCCCCTAGTGATCCTCAGGAGGGAAATGAATGGGTGGGGGATGGGGTTTTCAACATTTACCTTTCATCTAATGCACATAGGATGTATGGTGAACCTATCAGGTTGCTAAGTAGAAATACAGTTGTAATAAGGATTGCATATTTACATAGAGTTACCAATTACTATTTATAGATAGAGGTTAGGCTAGTATCAGTGCTTGAATCCTCCCCAAAAAAGTGCCAAAACCACTATATCATTTCAACAACACTTAAAAATTAACTAAAGCCCGATTCATACAGGACTAAAAATCAACACATAAACAGGTGGTTTTGGAATTTTTTACTGACATTGGTAAAATGTAGTCCTGTGCGAACTGTCCATTTAGTTTTATCCCAGATAATTTTCTCAGGAGGTCCTCTGATTATTTGACAAGACACCGGGACCTAGAATTTCAAACTCAGACGTCCTGTGTCTTTTTACTCCCGTGTGAATCAACCCTGTCAGTGTTGTTAGAATTGATAAAGCTTTTCCAGGGGCATTCGCCTCAAAGCAACACCAGACTCTACAATAAGCCATAATATAATATAAAAATTGATATGATCTGTCCCGAGATTCCACAGTTCTGATAACTGACGACTGACTCGAGGACTGATGACTGAAGCCTGACACAGGAAGGAGTGATACCTGAGGGTGTCCTAAAATGGATACCATACCCATAGTGTTCCTCTATCAATCACTTGTTGATTCTGACCTTCTGGGATTTGTATTAATTCTTCAAATGTCATCCTTGTAGTTGCAGTCTGAGATACAAATGTTCTAAGTAATCAAGCACCCACTATGGTGCCCTTTACAAACTGACATTTTGTTGCCTCTTTCCAAATGGAGGGGGGTTAGCTATTTCCTATACATGCACACATAATTTATTCTCAGGAGTGGGTGGTATTTAATATGTGCAATTATGTATGTTTAAATTAATCTATCTAATCAAACAAATGCATTTGTGGTGGTATTAGCTGCATTGATCTTTTGTGTGAATGTACAGCTGCCAGTGCAGAAAGCTTAGGGGAACTTATTGTGTTTCTACTTGTATAAGATTCAAATAAGGAGGCCACACCCTGTGTAGCAGCAATACCATTATACAGTATGTCACTGTGACAGGGATGACCCTGTCACTTGTTCTTGCACAGATGTGTATAGCTGGGACATGTTGCTAAGCAACGAACTGAGCAGGTAGGCTTGCCCTGCGCTGAGCTGATCGGGAGGTCCAGATTGGCTGGGGGGCATTCCAGGGGAAGCTGAGTGTGCTCAAAAAGTGCCTGCAACACAGCTGCTACATAGAGGGACGCTTCGTTTACATCAAGGAGGATAACTTCCACTCCATAGGATAACTGCTACGGAACCCTTCAACTGCAAGATGGTGCTTGTGAAGGCTCTGCCCAGCCAGGACTGTCGTAAAGACCTGGAGTCGCTGGGAGGCCAAGAATTCGGGAGCAACAGCACTAGGTTAGTTTAGGGGATGTTGACCCCAACAAGTATAGACAGGATTTCGCAGTGTAGTAGATTCCTGGAGTGGGATGCCCCTTTTAGAGAGACTACCCCTTGTTTTGTGTGGCAAACTTTTTGTTTTAGCTTTGTTTTGTGTTTTCTTTATTAAATCTGGCACTAGGGCTATCATTGCTAGTACCCTAGTGGCAGCACCTGTGTTAATGGAAATCTGCGCGCCTGTGCGGCATGTTAACACCCAATGGTCTATGTCTGATTCAGTATTATTCAGTGACGGCCCATGCACGTAATACTTCACCATTATAATCACAATGTGGACTTTTCATGCGTTGGAAGAAAGTAACAAGCAATAACTATTATGTCCAAAAATGGTAGGGCAGTGTGTATACATTATGAATCTATGTGAAATTAGATAAACATTATGAATTCTCATACAAACCTTTGTCTAATGTAATTATTTTATTTTTGGTTTCTAAATGAATAAGCATGCAACCCCCACTATTTTGCTTGGGACTGTAAATTGTGACTTTATTGTCCTTGGTAGGTACCTATGACAGATGCTACTTAATGATATTGTATAGTGTATTGCATCTTATAGCTAAGGGACAGAAAAGTCTAAGCTTAACGCAATCGGCTGTCTGATCGCAAAAGTGTAAAAGGATTAATAGAAATATCTGTGCTTTGCAAAGGGCTTAGTTGTTCATTTATTTATATATGTATTGATGTATTTCAAATGGCTGCATTTCTTTATCTGTAATCGATTCAGTATTTTGTATAATGTTGCTTATAAAATAACCAAACTGTAAAGCACTATGATTTTATAATGGCAATAATTTGAAACTTTGAATAAATTGGGTCACACAAAAAAAAAAAAAAAAATCTGAATGAAGAGGTATCTAAAGCCCTCGTACTGTATGTTTATGTTTTCCTATTCGGCCATGGCTACTTTCATCAGCTCTCAAATAATAAAGGATTGCTTGATGGCACAGCCTTTATGTATAGTAGAAAGTTTAGTGTGGTTATGTAACAAACAGGATTTTCAGTGCTGAAGTCTTATAAGCATAATGTACGACTTCCGGACATGTTTCCATGCAAAAGAAAAATATGTTTTTGGTAAATTGCATGACTTGTTAGCAAGCCGTGCACTGTTTTAGATGTGTACTTCCTTGTGCGTGGCATGTGCGTGCTATTATACTTCACATAAACAATGACTGTAGAGAGAGAGTGACGACTTTCTAAGCTGCATGCAAACCTGGCCTATGTGATATGGACACCAGCTTTGTTTACCTGTTTGAAAATGTCACTGCTCTTGCTTCTATATTGGGAACAAAGTTTATGTGGAGAATGGATATCCTGGGATTACCCCCAAAAATACATGGTTGATGAAATCCAGTGCGATTCCCAAATGTTGTAAAACGATCCAATCAACCCCTAAGTAATTTATTAAGTTTTTCCAAGGACATTTAAGCTAAATTCAGTTCTGTAGTGGAAAGTGAAATGCCTGTTGACTACTGTTTCCTCATTCCAGAAAAACTCTAAAGCATCATTTGGAGCTACTTACTTTTCAAGGAATCGTTTTAAAATGGAACACATTCACTGGTGCATAGATTTTTCTTTACGGACATAAAAACTGATTACAGACACACTTTGGAATGCTAGATCAAAAAAGGTTGTTACAGCAGGCTGCAGATAAATAAATAAGAAATTAAATAGTTGTGAAGAAATTAAAAAAAAAAGGGTAATTAAGGATGTTGTTGAAAATATGTAAAATAATAATAATAATAATAATAATAATAATAATAATAATAATAATAACATATTTATGAAGAATTTAAGAGAATAATGGTTTTAACCTGTTGTGACCCAAAAGATTTATGTTTGTTGAATTTCAGTCCCCCTTTCATATTAATAACCGAGATCCAAATAAATCATCTCTTAATTTTTAGGGAAACAAGTACATTATAATGTACACTGGATCACAAGAGGCTATAAAAAGGTACATGCATTAGTAACCAACAAATAAAACCCCAACAAAAATGGATAAAGGTGTCCTTTAATAGCACTGTGAAGAAACTTACAGAAAGTGAACCTTGGAAAGAAACATGTGAAAGAAAAATAAAGAGGAGAAAGGCTGCAATATCACCAATGCTGTATTATTCTTCATTAAGTTTTCACAAAATTGAGACTGGTCTTCCCTCACAACAGTTAAAGAAATGTTTAGGTTTTTTTGGTTAATTTTAGACGCAGCCACAGTTTTAGGTGATACTGTTGTCTTTAACCTGTTGGTGTTTTAAATCAATTGAGAAAATGAAAGGTGAAATACAAAAAAAAAGGAAAGCGTTGAAGAAGCTCATACATAGGGGTGTGAACATTTTTTTTTTCTTGTCACTTTCAACCTTGAAAATGTGCGGGCCATAGCTAGGGTGGCATTAGAATGTGACCCCATCACAATACATCCATCCAACAAAACACATAGCCAAAATCAATACACATTATAGGTTACATTTGGGGATGTCACACAACACAACAGCCAGAAAAAAAGTAACACACTGCCCAGATTTGTGTAGGATATTTTGATTCAACTAAAGAAACTGGTTCGATATCCATCTGGATAACACACATCCAAGAATATTAGGTTCCACCCCCCACCCCTCACCCCCACTAGTTATGGACCTGTCACACATTTACTAAAAACTAAGGCTTAACTCTTGTGCTTCACATTCTTATGAACACTGTCTATTGAAGAAAATAAAATTGCTAACATTTACTCTTACATACGAGTCAACTAATTTGAAAAAGTATTTCAGTCTGGCTTTTCCCTTCTTACAGAAATAAAATAAAAGTACAGAACTGTCTTTTCCGAAAGGCATTGTGGCAGATTTCTTTAAGTTACTTACCCTGATATTTTTTCATTAGGTAAACAAGTCCTTCTCCCAACTACATCTTACATTCCAACACTTCCAAAAGCACTTTCTTTCTGTGACTGCTGCTACGAAATCAGAACAGATTCACAATTCCAATAAACACTACAGTCACTACATATACTCTTGGCTGTTGAAACAACATAGTCTTGTGCATTAACCTACTGTGTAAAGGGATATTCTAAAGTAGTTACATATTGATATTTGTTTTTTCTGTTTTGAAGAATAAAAGCAAGACCCGCTTTGCTTGAAAAAAAACTCTTATTTCTTTACCCATTTGACTAGTAGCTACCATAGACCATTGCATACTGTATTTACTACAGGGACTGCTAAAAAATAATCTAAAAAGATCAATATTCATGACATGGATCAATAGTTTGTAATTAACAAAATTCTGTACTATTTAAAAGTATAAACTTTGTAATCAATTTTTTAAGATCAACTTTACCATATAGTGAACTACCATTCAGACATACACTTACAGGACAGGTCTCTCTATAGTAAATGTCATCCAAAAGTTGAAGCTGATGAGCTAAATTATCTACATTACATTGTCAGACGGCCTTGATTGAATATAAATCTTTTTTTTACAGACTGCTTATTACAAAATAAAATACATGTTCGACTAATTCTGATTTGTAGAGCAATGGTATCCTTTATCTGTATAATGAGTAATATCTCATGTATTGAGGGCTTTACGGTAATTTAAGGAAACTATTTATCTAAAACATTAATGCACCCTTAGTACTTCAAGCCTGTAGTCAACTCTATCATGACTCTTGCCTTTCAGCAAAACCAATTACTCTTCCACAACTGCTGGTTTCCACACCTGGGCTGCTACTCCAGACTTCTTGGCTGAGAACTTGGGCTTGGGAGCCCTAAGCATAGCGCCCCCTAATGATGATGATGACTCTTGTTTGGTATACAGCGGGTAGCTTGCGGTTCCATAGGCGTTAGCAGGAAGCTGGAAGGAACCATCTTCCACGGCTGGAGACAAAGGAGATAACCCATAAGATGGTCCTCTGCACACCTGGGGCTGCTGGTGTGGGGTGGAATACGTAGCGTTCATCTGTCCAGCTGACTTCACAGGGGGCAGGGCTTCATACTTGATGGGCTGTTTTAAAGAGGCAGGGGCAACTTTGGGCAGATGGGCTTTGGCGTCAGTGGGTGGGCCATAGGTGAAGAGAGAGGAGTTCAGCTGATAAGGTTGGTGTTTCATGACATCCAAAGCATTGAGGACTTTGGTGGCTTTTTTCCCTTTGGTTTTGGTCTTCCCTGTAGGGCCAGACTGAGGCTGGTCCTTGATTGCCCCTGGGGGGTAGGAGGGAGACTGGATGGGGTTGTAGGACAATGGAGGAGGGGCTCGGATATTGGGTGAGTATTTCCATGAGCAAGGCATGGATGGGGTTGGTGATTGGGATCTGGGTTTGTTGGCCTGCACGGTTGAGGAGTCCACCACAAATTTCTCCATACGAGACTGCCTCCTCGCATACAGCTCAGCACCTCTGCCCTTCAAGGCTGGCATCTCATAGGCTGGGCCCACTCTACCAGCTGGAGTGACATTACCAACTGAAGTGGTGGGTGGTGTTTTAGAGGAACATGAATGAGCCGAGGCCACTGACTGGGGAGCTTGAGGAGCCACCACAGTCCTCACGGGAGCAGGAGCCAGTACAGCATTTTGGACAGGGAAAGATGGCGCTTGGTTGGAAACATCTGGTTGAGGAGACCAAGGAGGCGAGGCTGGATTGATAGATGGCTTGGGAGCTACAGGAGGAGGCGTCTTTTGCTTGACGGCAGAGGACTGCAGAAAATTGCAAGCCTCAGCTCCTAGACTGAGGTAGTCTTCCTCTGGGCCTGACTCAAAGCCTGCCAGTGGGGTCCGCTTGTCCCCTTTGGTAAGAAGGTCCAGGAGCTCAGGGTTAGGTGACACCTTGGGTTGCTCTATGAAAGTAAACATGGGCTTTGCAGAGTTCCTTTTTCGTGTCTCCTGCAAAATCCCAGACCTGATTGCTGGAACTGAGATCCGTTCATCTCGGGATGCAATCTGCTCCCCAGAACTTGTTGGTGACCACACTTGCGAGTGAGTAGTGACAGGCACAGGAGGTATTACCACCCTGTACTTGTTCTCTGTTTGAGAACTGAGAGAAGAGTAGTATGGGGTAGGCAGATCTGACATTGGGCTGGTCACTCTTCTAGTAGGGGAAAACGGTGCTAGCACTCTGTTTTGAACACTGGTGAAGGGCCTGGCTGTTCTGTTGGTAACGTTAGACTTCTGGGATTCAGTTGTTTGGTAAGCAGAACTGTGATGAACCATCTCAGACCTCCCATTGACTCCATTTACACTGGGCCCTCCAGGAGGGTTGCCATGATTTTGTTGCTGTTGCTGCAACTTCATCTGCTGATTGACATCAATGTAACCCTCGCTCATGTGACATTTGGTTTGTATTGATGATTCTGAGTAAGAGCTCTCCTGCATCTGGTAAGAAGTGCTTTGAGTGAACTTTGAACTCTGTTGTGTATCGGCATTCATGTGGTCCTCCACTGGTATCCCCATCCTTCGAATCTCTTCTTGTTCAGCGGTTATCTGGTCTACCCGCTGCCTCCTCTTGGCAAACATCAGGGCTCCTTTGCCCTTGGTCTCAGGCAGACGTTGCATCTCTTCCTCGTCGTTAAGCTTCTTCTCTATTTCCAGCAATCCTGTATCCAAATCAAATGTCACAATGCGGGCTCGGCCGCTGGCATCAGTGAAGAAATCCTCGTCAAGTTCTGATTCACTGGTGGCTAGTAAAGTGACCTGGATGGCATCGTTGTAGCCTTCCTCACCCTCCTCTCCCTCCTCTAGCTCGCTCTCTCCAGTCCCGTAGCTGACAAGTGTGTACTTCTTGGCCCTCTGTCGGTGCTTCTTGAACATCAACACCCCCTTGTTGCTGGAATTTGGAGCTGCAGTCAGCAGCAAGGCAATGCGCTTACATTTAGACTTGGCCTCCTTCACTTGCTTTTCTGACAGACTCTCATTTCGCCTGAGTCCTGTAAGAAGGGACAGACAGACAGAGAGAGAGAGAGAGAGAGAGAGAGAGAGAGAGAGAGAGAGAGAGAGAGAGAATCAAAAGACAGAAGAAGAATGCATTAACATCATCCCAGAAATACAAGGGGGGGTGGGGGGCTCTAGGCTAAGAGTATAAACTAATACAGGCGATCCTCGACTTACAACGTTTTGATTTACGACGCACGGCACTTACGACTCTTTTGCATTATTACCCTGCTTCAACATTGATACAGCGTTTACGACATGGTGAGACCTGACCCATGCGTCATGTGCGCATGCTCGGTGTCCGAACCGCAGTACATGTGGTCGCCCTGACTCAGTCTGGTGGGTTTTTTTTTCATGCATGTAACTTTTTTTAAAATTTATTTGCAGTTAACATTGTCTGATAAGAGCAACTGACTCAAAACGAAACCTAAGCTGTGAACTCTGTCACATGATGAGGGGCTTAACTTCAGGAAATCGTATTTCCTGCTAGGAGTACGACATGCACTGAATACGTTATTAGAAAGCCCCAAGTCTGTACTTTTAAACAAGCCAGGTAGGTGTCTAAGTAATATGCGCGTAACCACCGGGCTGAGTGTAAAGAGTTAAGTAAATATTTGCATGAGAACAATATAACAGGTCATTTTTGTAAAATTGTATTATCTGGCTGAAGGGTCAGGTACGTAACCCCAATTTATAACATTGTTCCTGTGGGAAAATGCGCTTCGACATACGACGCTTCGACTAACAACGCGATTTTCAGGAACCAATTGTGTCGTAAATGCGAGAACTGCCTGTAGTCACCTACCAAGACATAATAAGTTTTACTGGGCCATATTTTATACCACTGATTGATTTACAGAGAGCTATCAGCACAGTTAAAACGGACTATTAATAACCCATGCAACGATTCAATCCTAGCATATCATCTCGGAAAGTGTATGCTACTAAAACAGTTATCAGAATGAACAGGACAGTATAGGTGATGATGTAGATCCAGAATCTGTCAAAAATAAATGAGCAGAATAAAAAGGATAGACAGATTGAAATGGATATACATGAGTCTCGCACAACATTGTACTATATATATATATATATATATATATATATATATATATATATATATAGATATATATATAATATATATATATATGTAGTACAATTAAATATATGTTTGTTGAAAGGTAGCTTCTTCCAACTTTCTGCCAGCAGTAAACATGAGAATATTACAACTCAATGCAGCATCCTCATTAATATTTCCAATGGAGACAAAAGCAGTTGAATACTTTGAGATGAATTTCTATTAACAAATCCTTCAGTTCCCAGTGACATACATATATTTGTATTTTTACCCCAGAAAACGATTTTAAATTTTGATCTAAAATCTAAATGGATTGTTTAAATATGTTTGAATACATAGTTATTCAACCCATGACAAGACAGCACACCTTACTTACTTAGGGTTAGGTGTCATTAAACTCTACATTATGAGTATCATACAATTTCTCATTCTTTTTCTGGGTCTTACCTTGATGCACAAAGAGCACAGATGCTGAAAGCTTGTTAATTGTAATAATGTAGAGCATTTTCTGTTTATCATTGACATTATCTAATACATGCATAAATAGGGTAAGGTATACACATACACCATTTTACACCCATCCATCCCTATATCTATATTTATTTGCTTTTCAACATAAAAATATATTTTAATTAACTTTATTGTGATCCCCGGTCTTGCACATTACTGCATACAGACCCCTTGGTCATCTATCAGTCATGCTTTTCTGCAGGCACTAATTTTACAATATGATGAAATAAGATGACAGCAACATCTCCAATTGGTATTATGCAGCTCTGCAAATTTGCATCCCAGCCCTCATAAATGATGGGTCAGTTTCAGACTTTTCAGCATATCAATAAGTAAAACGGAACGAGACATATTTCAATCAGTCTGATCAAACAAAATCAGCTATAAAAAAAGTGCCAAGGCTACGTGTGAGTGCCAAGGCTACGTGTGAATCTACTGACTATTTCATTTTTTTAAATGACTTCCTAGGCTAATAACTTTAATCCTCAGACACAGCTAACAATGCTGCAAGAAATGTACTCCTGTTTAGACAAATGATTGATTTATAACACTTGTGTATTTACTCTTTGGGAATTCTTTCTAATTTCCCAGTAACTATAACTTTTGTAACTATTTCCATTTAAATTAAATAAACTAAATTGTACGCAGACATACATACTGTACTTTTACATAGTGGTGCAAATGGTGCAGACAAATAAATTTAAAAATAGCCTTGGAATACAAACTAGGTTCATAGCAGGCTAGTTTATGGGGCTAAATTTGAAGCTGCTGCACTATTTCTTAACTAAACATGCACCTTAAAGTTACACATTAACTGACTGAATTAAGCTGCAAGTAGACAGTTTAAAAAGCCCCATTTCTTTTTTTCAACAAAAAAGCATTCTCATAGGTTTTCAGACTAACCTCAAGATCTAGAAGGCAGGAGAAATGGGGAGTTCACTTTTCACTGCGGTCAAGACTTGCAGTTTTAAAGGATCAGATAACTAGCGAGGATTACACATGCTGGTGTCTGTCAAACACTTCTGCAAGCATCACCAGCCTGCCGAGCGGCTCTCATTTTATTCTTATCCCCTCCAATCAAGCAACAGAACAGTTACCCTGCACACCCTCTTCCAACAAAACCCACAGAAGTCACAGTGTCTCTTCCTATCTGGCAAATCAATAGCTATTTATTCAAGGGCCAAAAAGCTAATCGGATCATAAATAATATATATATATATATATATATATATATATATATATATATATATATATATATATATAGATATATTATATATATTATATATATATATATATAGTATATATATATGTATAAAATTATTTCTTTTTTTTTTTGCAAATAAGGCTGACGCTTACAATGTAGAAATGCATCTGTACTCTTAAAAATACTAAAAACAGATGATCATGCTCCTTTTTAATAACAGAAATCCCTGTAGCCGTTCAAGAAACCAACCAGCTGAAATGAATTGGATGTGTTATACTTACTGGAGTGTCTTGCCCGGTGCTTGTTAGGTCTGCTGTGATCCTCTGACTCTGAATCCCTCTCTTCTTCTCCCTGATCTTCACCTTCTGATGAAACTCCAAAGGAGACAGAAGCAGGAGGTGCTTCAGTGTGCCCTCCTTTCACTTGAGAATCACACCCACTCAGACCAGACTCAGACCTGCACCCCATTACCACCTCCTCCTCTCCCTGGTGCTGCTGCTGGTCCCAGGCGGAGCACTCTCGGGTCATCTCCACTCGGCCGAGCGAGGATGAGGAGCTAACCAATTCGTCTGCTCCAAACACCTGCTTTTTGACCCCAGACAACCGGACATACTGGGTCTTGATGGTGCGGATGGGTTCCTGTCTGTTACTCTCTGCATCAGCTGATTCAAGATCTTGGCCGTCCTCTTCTTGATTTTCCCTGAAAACGCTGCTTTTCTCACCTCTCGTAACACTGACAGCAGCTGCCTGGGGGTCTCTGTGTCTATGATCTGAGAGGGACAATTGGAGCTCCACTACCGCTCCCTGGTGGAATTCTCCCTTCTGTCTTTCTCTGCTAGAAGGTTCTAGGCTGCATCTCTCCCTTGGATGTTCCTTCTCTGTTCCAGGAAATTTGGGGTTGCCCTGCCTGGTGCCCCCTGACAGGTCTGTGTCGCTCTCTGTCTCTCCATTGTAGGCTTCATCTTGAGACTCAGAGATGTAAAGCTCTGTCGGAGTGGGGGCCTTGCAGGATGGCCAGATCTGCAGAGTCGTGCTCTCAAGGCCCACACATGCACTGGTTTCACCAAAGTATGCCTTCTCAGAGCCAGGATCGGAGAGCTCATGTAATCCAGAAGAAGACCTGGACCAAGAAGAAGGTCATACTTTAAACTGTGAACATATAGCAGGGTGTGTGACAAAACCTTAAAACTAGTAGGGGAATAGTGGATGGTAAGTACAGGGTGATTAGAAAGTAAGTTTACCACATGAGATATGGTGTGTTGATGTGGTAAACTTACTTTCTAATCACCCTGAATATAGAATAGTATATAGGATCTGTATTGTGTTGCATTTTTGGTAATGATACTCTCAGGACAAGACTAACAGCAGCAATGAAAGGACCGTGTATAAAAACTAGGAAGGCACACATAACAAAGAAGTGTAAAATGTTCATAAGCTGCCCATAGTGCTGTAACTCACCTGGAGGGATCTGCACAGCTCATTCTTTGAACAAAATGGGACAGTTGTGACTATAACATGAAATACATTTTACTGTGATCTAATCTAGCTATAGCTATACAAGCTGTACTGTGTATATCTGTTTCGTTATAAGTTACCAAATATGTCAGTAAACATTGATAGAGGAGTAAACTTTTTTTTGTAGAAAGTTATATAATCAATTTATTGAGCTAATATATTATTGCTCAAAATAAGAACTAACCTGTAAATGAGCTCAAAAGCTGTTTTCTTTACATTGTATTTTATTTCTAATGTAGAGTTTTCAATTTTTTTAAGATTGGGTAAGAATGATTTTATCTTTCTATTTTTACAGATCCAGAGACAAAAAACAAACAAAAAAATGGATAATAATTTCTCCTTCAATGTCCTTAATAACTGCTGTATAAAATACCAGCCGCAGAGTGATCTGCACTGTACAGTCATACACAGAAATTATTGTTTTTGTTTATATTTGAGGCCAAATTACATTGTACAGCTAGATAAAGTGATCTTTAGATTTGAAAAAAAAAAATGTAATTCCTACCTTATTTTAACATTGTAATTTAAACTTGAACTGAACTGTAAGTGGAAAACAAAAATGGCTGGGCCACGGTCATGTTGTAGAAGGTAATGAAACGACCAGCTGCTGCCTTAAAAAGGTGAAAAACTGCATTTAGAGTGGATGTGATGAGGTAGCAGAAATGGAAATGTTTATATTCACAATCCTTTTGTGTTTAGAATCAGCCTATATCCCCCCCTTCCTGTGCATATGACTGTAACCATGAATAGGCTGATTTACTGCTAAGGAATTATTGTAGGCATTTTCTACATACTTCGTGAATAATCATAATAAATCATGTGCTTTGCTTAACAGTTAAACATTTCACCATTGAGAAACTATATTTAGAAATTTCTGAGGTGGGGAAACTAGAATGAAAGTAAATAACAAAGAAGCACATCCTCCTCTCACACACATATGCAGTCCCAGTCAGCTGGCAGGATCTGCTGTATGGATAAAATTAATATTTTCATCCCCTTTAAAATGTGACTTATTACAGATCCCAATATAATGTTTTACTCTTTAATTTAACGGTATTACCCGAAGATGTCTATTACATATTAAATTCCAAAGGTTGTACAGAAACAGATATGCAGAGACTTCTCATGTTAAATGAGAATGGACCCAGAATCACTCCAGGTGTTACTGACTCATTTTGAGGTTAAACCCACAGATTCGCTCAATACAACAATCAGTCAGTTTAATATTTTATTAAACATCAAATTCAGCATGCAAATACAAAACATTGCACACAATTACCAATTTCAGCGACAACAGAGTGTGCAGTCTTCATTTCTCTGGTCCAACAAAATAGCTCTATGGAAGCCTTTTTATACCTAGCCTTTGGTTACATCATTCTTCAACAATTCTTTCTTTTGTAAGATTTTCCAATATAGCTTGTTATCCTTTCAAGTCTTCTAATAAATATACCCACAATTCATGCATTTGACACACACAACCTGCTAATAAGAAATATTTCTACAAGAACAGTACAAGAGACCGACAACCTCCACATATCATACCCAAATAGGAATGCGTCCATGTCAGTAACTTTCCACAAGCTTGTCTTTTCATTGAGAACTTATAACATTTTAATAGGAGAAAAAGAAAATACCCATGAAGCATAGCAACATATAAAACAACCAAAACATTATGACACAGGTTTGCAACAAACTCCTGAGTACACGTCAGCAGGGGTGGAAAGTAACAAAGTAGATATATATACTTCCTTACACTACTTAAGTATTTGTTTTCGGGATCTGTACTTTACTGTACTTTCCACAGACCGTTTTGAATTTTAAAATAACAATGTTTAGCTGTGGAGGATGCATTTGTAGTTTAGAAGAGTAATGGGAATCTACAAGCAGTTTAAAAACAGGATTTTACAATTTAAACATTTGAGCCTAGGATTGTTTCACGAATTGTGTTTTATTTATGGATAAAGGTTTTGAATAAAATGTTATTAGAATATGGATACTTTACACAAAATAAAAAAAAATAAAAAAAAATTCTAATTGTTTTATCCTGATTTTATGAAGAACTAGTTTTTGTTTGTTGCTAAGCATACCTCAGTGTGTTTTTCTCAAGAAACATCTGGTCTGCTCAGGCTCTTTGGTTTAATCCAAGCAGGGACCCAGCAGCAACTTACAGTTGCGGCACAAATAACAACTTAATACAGTACTGTATTTAATTAAAATATTCTCCTTACATGCAGCTGTTCGTATCCTGTTTTGTGAAGTGTTTGTTGTCGATAACTTTTTATTTTTTATTTTTTAAAGGATTTGAGTGCATATTTGTACAGCCAGCTAAATATCAGTATTTACTGTTAGGCTACTTTTTTAATGTGCTATTGGTAATCGTGCTATTTGTTGTGTTCATAAAGTTTATTCAAAGTGCTGTCAGAGAACAGGTACCATGTCTGTGTTGCTGGTGATCCGTTGAAATAAAGTTATTGAATGTCAGTCTGCATCCATTTGTTTTACAACTTGTGAATGAAACCATAGAGTAATTGCTATAGCAAAGTGATTTAAATAAAATCTGGATGCCTGAGCGGCATTTCAACTCTGTTCTGTGTCTCTCTGGTCACTCAGCGGATACCCACACAGTAACAGAACACCCCTGTTACCACCACCCACTGGAGAGAGACATGGAGGTGGCCTAGAGTTGGCCTTTGGACCCCAGCCCCCTGTTGTGGCTAAAGGTGGAGAAAACACCTGGGGACCATACCCCGCTACATCCTCCAAGACTTCATCCAGTTGCTGCATAAGGTCCAGGTCAAATGGTTCCACGGGCAGTTCCCTGAGCTAAAGGGGGCCTTAGACGGCGTGACAAAGGTGGTCGGCTTCATCCATCAAGAGCGTTGGAAGGTGCAACATTCCAGGTTGGCCCTGTAGGCTGCACCATGGTTCTCCATTTTCCTGTTTTATTGGCATGCGAAGGCCAACTGCCCAGCTAGATGGGACATCAACCTATAGTGGGTGGAGGCCTAGTTCCAGAGTGAGGTAGAAGAAGAGCCACTGCCGTGTCCAGAGTCACTGCCGATATTCCTGGGAAAGGTTCCCCTGCTGCAGGAGTGGGCTGCAAACCAAACCACCGACCTGCGCCACCCCCCCCCCCCGGGATTTGAGGCAAACAGAAAAGGAGAGGCTTACCCCAGAGCCAGAGAAGGAGGAGCTGCCTGCCCGAGAGTCAGAAAAGGCGGAGCTGCCTGTCCAAGGGCCCAAGGGGGAAGAGACATCAAGCCAGAGCAACTGGAACTTCCATCTGTAGGAGCAGTGAAGCTACTGTGCTGCTCTCAACAGCCCCTGCACATGATACTAAGAGGAGCGCGACAGAATCCAGGCATGTTACTGCCAGCACCCCTACCACCTACACATCCAGAGTAACTAGCGCTATTGTTGCCAGCACCACTGCTGGAGTACCCAGTGCTGCTGCCGGCGCCACTGCTGGAGGGCCCCTAGCAAGAGACGCCAGCAGTAAGCCCGGGGCTTTCACCAGTGGCGGAGGAGTGGAGCCCCAAGAATGAACAATGGGGGCACTGGGTATAGGCAAGGGGTTGAAAGGGCATCCCCTAACAGAAGCCCAGGGGTCACCATGTGGGTTAAACAGGGGCCCTTGTACAGAAGCCCAGTAAATAGCTGGGAGCTAGTCCAGGTCAAGGGGATACAAGGGCAGTGTAGATCTTGTGTGGACTTTGGACTGCTTCGAAATCCATTTTAGCTCAAACTGAAGCAAGGCTATGGGAAGTATGGGAAGCATACATTGCTGCTGACTGTACTGTCTCTCCGTTGTGGATCATTCAAGGACTGTCTCTAGAGCTGCAAACCATAATCTTCATGTGTTCATTTAAATGAGCATCACGCAAGGTGACTTCATTAAAATATTTGTCAGCTCGGTTGCAACTACAACTTAAAGACATGTTTTGACTTGCTACAACAGTCTGACTGAGTGGACTAACGGCTAAAAATTGTGCTTATTGTTTCTCATATTTACCGTTTCACAAGCAATTGCAGGCTGTCAGCCAGGCTTTCAATGATAGCTGTGGCTTCAGAGTGTGAAAAGTCTGAACACGGCTCTCCATTTATTGACACCAACTCGTCTCCTTTGCACAGACCAGCAATGCAAGCCCTGCCTCCTTCTTCAATCTGGCAAAACAAAAAAAAGTTTCAAAGTCATATTACATTTTGAATTAGACACCTCCACTATTTTAATAACACTATAAAGTACATTAACTAACAGTATTTACACAGGTGTTGCATTACACCGTGTAACAAATATATATATTTTTTTTGTTCTTGGGTAGTAAGTGTTATTTCCTAATTGCTTATGCCTCAAAAGTATAGAAAATGGCTATTATTCCCCACAAACTTTGCTTTTGTGACCAGGATAGTGATATTTCAAAATATCACTATTTCCAGTGGGAAAACGGGCAAATGTGTGTCTTTTCGTTCACATAAAGTCACATATGAATCCAAATTAACATGTATTTATACTAAAGTAATACAAAAATGACTACAAAAGATTTAGAAGTGAGTAGTTTTTCGAGATTTACGATTATACTGTATTTACATTTTCTATACTTTTGAGGCATAAGCAATTAGGAAATAACACTTACTACCCAGGAACAAAAATTGTGTTACATAGTGTTATTAAATGCATGAAGCAACAATCTATGAGCATGGGAATAAGTACTGGATAAGCTGCTGATATACTATATGTTTTCCATAACTTGGTTTTATTCTTAGTCACAGAATTGCATTCTAAGCATTAGTAGAACATGTACAATGGTTTGATAGTAAACATGCAACAGCCATTCTCTACCATGTCATCATTTTGAAACACATCCACATCATGATAGCACATTTATTCAGCACAAAATATTTAAATATTGGGAAAACTAGATAATTCCTAAAGAAATAGCAAAATAAACTAGATACATCTAGGGCCCCTTAGTTCAACTAGACCTTGCTTATTGCAACTAATCTAAGAGCATTGGTTCTTAAGTCCTAAGAAGCTGGCACAGCTGGAATAACAGTAACACCTAACAACTCGAGCCTTCACTGCTCATGTGGCTTCTTTAAACAGAAGAGTAAGGAGTACCTTGCTTTTCTTAACATTTACAAATATGGAATGGTATGTATGCTCTATTTGAATTTTACTTGGAAACAATGTTAACATCCAAACACATCTGCATTGATTTCCATGGCTGAGGATCACATTTTTTTTAATGTATTTAATGGACTACTGCTGCTTACAAATCTTTCAAAGTGAAAAATGCAATGGGCCGAACTGAGTGAAAGGGACCGGTTTTCTCAGAAAATAAATTATGTTAGCTCTGAACAGCAATTCATTTGTTTGTTCGGCTGTTTTAGAAATTAAATGAATGTACTTCTGCACATCAACCAGGTATACCTTGGCTGTCGATATACATTTTTTATTGGAAAAATAACAATCAAGTAGAGTTGTTTTTATTTATTTATTTATTTATTTATTTATTTATTTTAGAATAGCTGTCATATTAGTATCTGTATCCTTGACATGTCTAAACAATGTGACAAGTGAAAGTTTTTTATTTTACTGAACAACCCTAGTAATGGATCTAAAATAGTAATTCAAATGTTTGAACCAAATATTGAGACAATAACTCAAAGTCTAAACAATTACAGAGCACAGCCTTTATACAACATAAACCTAAAAAGTCACTCACCATCAATATGGCAGCCATATCTGGTCAGTGGTCAATGTCACGGTCACCAACACATTCAGCAGGGATATAAAACTACTCAAACAGTTTTGAAGACATGAAACCACTGTGTCAGCTGCAGCTTTATAAAATAAATGTCACAAAACTGTCTTTATAAATTCATACAGAGTTGCTCAACAAGCAATGTATGATTTATTTGTACACATTTAAATCCAGTAGGCTTATATCTCAAAATTTCAATTTAGTCATCACCAATACATTTTTACCCCATTTTGGAATTGTCAATTGTATGTATTGATCTCAGTTCACTGCTGCAACCCCCGCACCAACTTCGCGAAACGGAGGCAGACACATACATTCTCCATAACGTGCCCTGCCATCTTTTTTCACACTGCAGGTCCACAGTGAAGCCATCAGACCCATAGTGCTGGAGAGCAACACAGATGTGAATGGCTCCACAGCAGACCCGCAGGCGCCCTGCCGGCAACAGGAGTCACTGGCGCACAGTGAACCGAGCACTACCCTGCCAAACTTAGCCCTCCCTACCCAGGCAGCACTCTCCGAGAACACTGAGAGAAACTTATTTAAAGATTAGCATTAGCAATAGATCAGAACTACAGTACAGTGGCTTGCGAAAGTATTGACCCCCCTTGGCATTTTTCCTATTTTGTTGCCTTACAACCTGGAATTAAAATTGATTTTTGTTTGGATTTCATGTAATGGACATACACAAAATAGTCCAAATTGGTGAAGTGAAATTTAAAAAATAACTTGTTTAAAAAAATTCTAAAAAATAAATAACGGAAAAGTGGTGCGTGCATATGTATTCACCCCCTTTGCTATTAAGTCTCTAAATAAGATCTGGTGCAACCAATTACCTTCAGAAGTCACATAATTAGTTAAATAAAGTCCACCTGTGTGCAATCTAAGTGTCACATGATCTGTCACACAATCTCACTATATATACACCTGTTCTGAAAGGCCCCAGAGTCTGCAACACCAGTAAGCAAGGGACACACCAAGCAAGCGGCACCATGAAGACCAAGGAGCTCTCCAAACAGGTCAGGGACAAAGTTGTGGAGAAGTACAAATCAGGGTTGGGTTATAAAAAAATATCCGAAACTTTGAACATTCCACGGAGCACCATTAAAGCCATTATTAAAAAATGGAAAGAATATGGCAGCACAACAAATCTGGCAAGAGAGGGCCGCCCACCAAAACTCACGGGCCAGGCAAGGAGAGCATTAATCAAAGAGGCAACAAAGAAACCAAAGATAACCCTGAAGGAGCTGCAAAGCTCCACAGCGGAGATTGGAGTATCTGTCCATAGGACCACTTTAAGCCGTACACTCCACAGAGCTGGGCTTTACAGAAGAGTGGCCAGAAAAAAGCCATGCTTAAAGAAAAAAATAAGCAAACACGTTTGGTGTTCGCCAAAAGGCATGTGGGAGACTCCCCAAACATATGGAAGAAGGTACTCTGGTCAGATCAGACTAAAATTTTGCTTTTTTGCCATCAAAGAAAACATTATGTCTGGCACAAACCCAACACCTCTCATCACCCCGAGAACACCATCCCCACAGTGAAGCATGGTGGTGGCAGCATCATGCTGTGGGGATGTTTTTCATTGGCAGGGACTGGGAAACTGGTCAGAATTGAAGGAATGATGGATGGCGCTAAATACAGGGAAATTCTTGAGGGAAACCTGTTTCAGTCTTCCAGAGATTTGAGACTGGGACGGAGGTTCACCTTCCAGCAGGACAATGACCCTAAGCATACTGCTAAAGCAACACTCGAGTGGTTTAAGGGGAAACATTTAAATGTCTTGGAATGGCCTAGTCAAAGCCCAGACCTCAATCCAATTGAGAATCTGTGGTATGACTTAAAGATTGCTGTACACCAGCGGAACCCATCCAACTTGAAGGAGCTGGAGCAGTTTTGCCTTGAAGAATGGGCGAAAATCCCAGTGGCTGGATGTGCCAAGCTTATAGATACATACCCCAAGAGACTTGCAGCTGTAATTGCTGCAAAAGGTGGCTCTACAAAGTATTGACTTTGGGGGGGTGAATAGTTATGCACGCTCAAGTTTTCTGTTTTTCTGTCTTAGTTCTTGTTTGTTTCACAATAAAAAATATTTTGCATCTTCAAAGTAGTAGGCATGTTGTGTAAATCAGATAATACAAACCCCCCAAAAATCCATTTTAATTCCAGGTTGTAAGGCAACAAAATAGGAAAAATGCCAAGGGGGGTCAATACTTTCGCAAGCCACTGTACACAGTCACAAATATCTGGCAGGAGCAGCCTCTCTGAGATGTGATGAGTGCTCACCCTTTGAGTTTGTGTTTGGGTGGAGTGGAGGGGGTACTCGTGTGTTTCAGTGGATCGGGGGGGGAGGTATATATGTGTGGTATGTGGCATGTGTGAAGGAACAGGAAAATAACCACAAACGTTCTCTCACTCTCAACCACTTGTCTACATATCCGCACCAGGCTTTGGTCATCACTGACTTGAGGGAAGTCTGTAGCTACTCTGATGCCACCTATTGACCAACACTTCAGATCCAACAGACAGGAAAATTAACCCTAAGGTAACCAACAATGGTAAGGGCATACAAGAAAGTTATAGGGATATACTGCATTCCAAAGACATTTCTATAATGTGTACTTTAATCTGTACACCAACATAGAAGGATAGACATAGTCATTGTATATGTCTAGAAAAATGCTAAATTATTTGTTGCCATTTATTTTTATTTTACATTGACATTTTCCTTTGCATTTGTAGAAGATTTGTTATTTTTAAATGTACAGGTACTCTGTACTACACTATACGAAACTGTACTATACACTATGATACTGCCAACAAGCCTTAGTACCCCATTGCTTTTGACAAATGTATTAGCAGTTTTAAAATGTACTGCTGGTGTTCCAAACACATTTGAGAGGATCAACACTTACTGTGTACCTTGTGTGATGTACTGCCGGTAAGGATTCTGACTCCTGTCAGTAACATGAGATGAAGTTAAAAGCTCTACAGTATAAACACAAATGCAGAAGAGCCTGCCTCTTTGGCATACTGGTTAAGATACTCACTTGTTGTGTGTGTGGTTGCCAATTAGCGCCCTGCCTTCCCCCTGTTACACTTGCCAGCCCAGCTATTACCTACTGTACAAAAGAGCTAGGCTACAGACCTGATGTATTCCCTTCACATGAAATACCTAAATTACACAACAAGGGTCCGTCCCATACCTACTCTCACTACACTCTTACCATTTTTTTTTTTTAGGAAGGCTAGTAGTTTAGTCTTTGCTTGGGGGACTGGGAGCCAAGTTATCCATTGATTTGTTATGTTGGTGTGTTGAGAGCCACTGCATTTCCTCACACCACAGCTCCCTCTAACTTTGACAAGGGGTACTACAGGATTCCACTGCATCACATCCCAGCTGGACACGTGGAAGACTAATAAGTTCGAAATTAAAATCATTATTCTAGAAAAATATGTAACATAGTTGTATTTATAGATACACTATTCTAATGACACTTGATATCAGTAAACTTCTGCACACGGTCAATAAAAGTAGCTCCAAGAAAAACACTTAGCAATTAAATTACCTGTAGATTGTAGTTTCCCCAAGGATAGATCATACTCATCCTGGTGTATTTCAATGTACAAATATTGTACAGAATCATATGGCAAATTGCCATCAGTACCATTAAAACAACATGCAGATGGAACCGGTGACAGACCCAGTATGATATTTCAACGAGATGAGATTGAGTTTTACAGACAGATGGAAATGTGGCATAAATATTACAGGATAGATTCTTCAAACACTGTTAAAATATTACACTTAGCATCAGGAATATAACAAGATTAGCATCAGCACTAATCCTATTCATGCACATAACAAAACACAAATAAAAAACAGAATATGATAGAACATATTTGTTTTTACAACTGTTTGGACTTTTTTCATTCTTGTATTTATTTTTACTTAAAAGGAATACAAATGAATCAAAAATACTTTTCAGCATGGGGGAGTGTAACCCTGTCAAATTCTTATCAGCAGATCAAATAGCTGTCAACAGACCTTCTCCATCTTTTTCCGCAGAGATTAAACAGAATCCGTTTACCTTAAAAATGTACTACTAAGCAGAAACCATAGAATACAATTGTAGCTACTATAGCAATAATAACCTTAAACTTAAGAGTAAATCTTTTTTCTCTGACTTTGTTATACTTCTAAAATATTCAGTTTAATTGTAGCTGTGTTTAACTATGAATATGCTCTTGCAAATAATTATGCTCATAGATTTATATTATTATTATGAATTTATTTATTTGGCAGATGCCAGCACGTACTTGTTTTAAAACTTGGACATATTTTGCAATTAATGTTGACTGCAAACCACGTAATTGTTACCAGTACAATAGATTGTGTGTCGGCTTCATCAAGTCCAGTTATTTGCTTGTTAAACAAATTCAAATTTAAATTCATAAGGTTTCTGAAACATTATTATAACAATTACAGTAAACTGACAATTTAAATGCTGAACGGCTTTAGGTTTTGTCAACTTTTTATTTTTATTTTCTGTCTCTAAAATGTAGTATGTATTAAGATCAACTAGGAAAAACCATACTGTATGTAATGCTTTTTCTTGCAGTGGACCAAAGTGCAAATACGGTGGTATTATTATTGTTTTTACTAGTGTTATTACTTTCGTTTGATTTGAAATGCATTGTATTGTAAGATAACCACATTCAGGTCTATTTACTGATGTATTGTACTTGGGGTGGGTTATAGACCAAAGGCATAAAAACAAGGCTTTCATGAAAAAAGACTTAAATGCTTCAATTTCTGTACAGATAAAGCAGTAGGCAGCACCAGTTACAGCAAGATAACAGTAAGGACAACTTGGAATTACACACTACTATTGACTTCGCAAATGTCCTTTCAAATGTCAATTTTAAAACGCTAAACATAAAGCATTACATAGAGAATGATGCACGGGGTAGTGTGTGATATGTGAATGTAAAGCCCAGTAAATGATAATTTATCACACACTACCCCATGCAGTATTTTTTATATTCAAACACAACACTGTCAAACAAGAACGATGACGTCTCCTTTTTTCATTCCAATAACAATCCATCCTTTTACTTATATTTGTCAGAACTATGTTTTTATCTAAACAGACTTATATTTTAAATAAGCTGCTTGCCATTGCCGGGTGGGCAGATTCTGTACAGCATCTGGGGTCTCTCAGCATAGATTGTGCCAGCTTCAGTTCACAACGGAGCAAGCAGAGGGGGCAGACAGGTGTCATTACAGTAACAATTTATTACATTTTAGATAATCTGCACTTCATATTTTAATCCCAACTGACATTCAAAAGAGCCAGGTGGTAAATATAAATATGCAATACCTATGAGATATCACCTTGCTGTTAATTTTCTTTCCCTGTTTACTTTAAATACCTTTCTCGACTTTTTCAGAATTAGATTAGCATATTTTCTTCCAGTCTGGCAGCAGCAACCTAACAATTTCTATTGATTCGCTGATTTAGTTTTGCAGCCATTTGAAAGCTGTGAGGTCGGCTTTTGCAAATAATTTGAACCAATATTCCCAGAAAACATTTCACTCCTATTTTACGGACTTTGATTCATTTTATTTCAAGTTTTTATTCTGGAAAGCTCCACAATGAGGAAATTAAAACTTTTTCAGGTAAGGTAAAATGGATCATAATGAAAAAAGAATGCATGTTCAATGCTCTGAGGTTTAATTAGGCTACTGAGCCTACGTGCGACGTGGGTACCTGCCTCTTGATGCATTCATTGTTCGTCGGTACTCTCTTGTTAGCAGTCATCTGCATCCCTGGGACGCGTCTGTCGTCAGGTTGTAAAGTTGAGGGTTTTAAAAAAGTTGTGCAATCTACAGCTATTATGAATTACTCTTATGACATGTACATTTATAAAAGCCGCACGTCTATAAGGTTCAGCTCAAGGTGGTAGTGGCAGGAACTATTCTGTAGAAGAATGCTTCTCTTACGCCTTACCAAGCTCATTCAGTCAGGGAAATTATCCATTTACACAACAATGCAACACGTGTTTCCTTGTTATCAATTAAAACAACTAAGCGGCGGAAAGCAGCGGTTTTGTACAGTTGTTGTTGAGGTTTCAATTTGATATCTCCATCACATCATTTAGATAAGCCAGAATTGTAGAAACTCAATTAACATGTCAAATGCGCTCTTTTCTGCCACTCGATGTCCACTTCTGTTTCAACTGGAAATCAAATAAATACAACCATACACTTACTGTTGACACACAGCAGACACATAGCTGAGCTGCTCAGGGGAAACTGCTCAATTTTCAGAAGTTTCTATGTTTTTTTGTTTTATGTAACCATGCCTATAACCAATACACATTCAGCTTTGTGAGTTGGAAAAAGAACTGCACTTTGAACATGACTTTAGGCTAGTCACCCTCAGAATAAATACAATTGCATTTTGCAGTTGCATTATGCTTGGCTGAAGCCAAGTAAACACACTTTATACACCACACACTCAAAAAGATAAAAAAAAAATCTCCTTTTTAGGACTACAAGGCATCAAGCCTCATACAGTCCTAAAAAGGAGATAGTTTTTAGTTCTTGTACATGTGCTGACTCCAACGCTCAACTTATCAGAAAGAAATTCTTTTGGCATTTGGCTTTAATTACCTTTTGGGTTTTTTTGTTATATTATAGATGGCCAAGAGTTGGAAAATATTTGATTATTAAAATGAGAGAATGTATCGAATGCATTATAAGTACTGTAAACATTTTGTTTTTATTATTTATAAAGACACATGTCTGAAGCTGTGTCATTAGATAACCATTCGAAAGTGGCAAGATCATTTATGAATTTTACTATTCAAGGTCAATTATGTCATAAATCAGAATCGGACATCAAACTTTATTCATACTGATGCATATTATTAAAGACTAAATTCACTTTCGTAATACATTATATTATTTTGAATTAAATGTCATTTTTAACATATACAGTAGGTGGCAGTTGCTGCACACTGTTAAACAGAATGTTGCTGAACATTGTGCCTGTCTGGATTTTACTATGCCATTATTATTCAGCAATGAACCCAGTGTTAGTTATTTGATCAATGTACTCCAAATAAATAGTAATACCTAATAAGAACTAAACTTTAATGACTTTAATTACTGATGACCATTTTAGGAAACATTGATCAGTCCAGTAGTACCAAAGTATGCCTTCTCTTGGTGAATAATTCCAAACAATTCAGCTGAACACTGGCAGAAGACAGCAAAGACTGTAATACACATGTATAGCCTTTTGTGGCTGCTTGCAAATACAAAATGTTATTTATTGTACAATGGTGAGCAAAACTGCATTGTAACAGTTGCCCTATGTATCTGGTGTGGTGCTGTAGTGTGGAAAATGAACAACAGAGGGTGTTGTTAGTGAACAATCCCAACCCTTCAAAATCATGTAAAGTGTATATGGACACAATACTCCAGGATCCCTCCTGGATTCCTCTACATTCCATCCAACTACACAGGCAACATTCCAAACAGGTGCTGATACTTTTCATTCTCAGGTATGCAGTTATGTATTTATTTGAAATGGTTTGGTGTTCATGAAAGGCACTGACAGCAAGCCTCTTCTCACAGAGCAGCACAAACAGTTCAAAGTGAATTTCTCACACGCATAAGCATGCCTCAAGTCCCTGGACCACCCTCTTATGGGGTTAGGAAACAACAGATTGTATAGTGGAAGTCAACAACTATTTAGTGTCTACTGTGGGCCAAGATGAGAACACCAAACCCATTTCAACGTTGGCTTAAGCCAGTATTGAGACCTGGCTCTTTAAAAAAAAAAAAAAAATACAGTACAAAACAGACAATATGTTCTCAAACCTAGTGTTTGAGAAGGTGGCTGTTGAACCATACTACAGTAGCCTGCATATAACTGCATATAAAGTGCAAAGTACCTATGCTTATATTGTAGTATCATTTATAAAAACAACTTTATAGATAGAAATGCTCTGATCCCCGTAATTATTTATATATTTATTAAAAATATAAAAAATATATATAAAAAAAACAGGAACAATTTCACGACAGCCTCAGCAGCTTACAAGTATAGGATAAAGAATCAATCTTACATTTCGAGAACATGCCAACATGCCATTTTCAAGAATTTACAAGATACAAAAACCTTATAGCTATAGGCCTTAAGTGTGATAATAGTAATACTATTGAGCATAGGCGTTTCTGATATGGAACAAGGCAAAGAGTTCCAATTTGATGAAGCGCTAAAGCTAAATTATCTTTTCCCATGTTACACTTACTGGAGGGTATAGAGGTTTTGTGATCCTATTGGTCTGTATGGTCACTCCTGGAATATGTTATCCAAAACTGTGCAGCATCTCCCCTTTCAGAATATCATATATGGTAATACTTTCTTGTCAGGTCTGTGTGAGCCTGTTCCAAAGAGGAGCTGAAGTTTATTACAGAGAAAACCCTATATGGTGTTTACTGTTACCAAACACATGTTATCAAAGACTTCAGTTATAAAAGCATCTCCAAAGACACAACTGGTCTTTGCCAAATAGGGAGGCAATTCTTGATAAAAAGCAGAATTGAAACTGTGTGTCTCTACTTTTTGTTATACCACTACCTTGTATAAATACATCTTTAGCCCTTAATCCTTTTGACCTCCTCACCTTTTCAAAGACAACCAATACACTGAGAACAGTACTTGCCAACCAAATGGCATACTTTTCACAGAACAATACAAATATATACAGTGCCTATAGAAAGTCTACATCCCCTTTCAATATGTTCACATTTTGTCGCCTTATAGCCTGGAATTAAAATGCATTAAAATAGTTTTCTATTTCATTTATCTACACATCTTACCCCACAACTTCCAAGTGAAAAAAAATATTTGTGAACTTTGTAGAAAACTTATTAAAAATAAAAATTGAAATAGCTTGGTTTTGGCCTAAATGCAAAGCGTTATGTTCGGTGCAAACCCAACACAGCGCATCACCCAAAGAACACCATCCCTACTGTGAAGCATGGTGGTGGCAGCATCATGTTATGGGATTGGAGCACTTGCCAGGATAGAAGTGGAAATGAATGGAGCAAAGTACACAGAAGTCCTTGAGGAAAACCTGCTGCCCTCTGCAAGAAAGCTGAAACTGGAACGAAGTTCACCTTTCAGCATGACATTGACCTAAAGCACACAGCCAAAGCTACACTGGAGTGGCTAAGGAACAAAAAGGTAAATGTCCTTGAGTGGCCCAGTCAGAGCCCCGACCTAAATCCAATTGAAAATTTGTGGCATGATTTGAAGATTGCTGTGCATCAACGCTCCCCAAGAACTTGACAGAGCTTGAACAGTTTTGGGTATAAAAAGGTGCTTCCACCAAGTATTAACTCAGGGGGTGGAGACTTATCCAATTATAGTCTTTCAGTTTTGTATTTTTAATATATAACTTTTTTCTCCTTAACAGAGTTGAGTATGTTATGTATATAAGTGGAAAAAAATCTTCATTTAAATGCATGGAACTCTGAGCCACTCACACAAGAAAATGTGAAAAAAAGTTCAAGTGGGTGTAGACTTTCTATAGGCACGGTATTACATTCCAAAATGCCTGTAAATCACAACACTGTAGCACAGATTAAATCTCATGTTCAAAATACATTAAAGCAAGGCTCTCTCTGTCCAAACTCTGAACTGTCTGTGTCATCAATATTTCAGATACACATTTAAAAAATAACATAACTCACTACAGTACTTCAGTTGCACACCAAAACTAGACGGAACTACTATATGTGAAATACTATAGATAAATGAATGAATAAATAAATAAATAAATACAGTGTTTGGGTTTCTAGCTGGATTAAGAAAACATGTGGAAAAGAAAGCACTTAATGTATTTAAATATAAATTATGCTAAATGGCCGCAAATCTTTACTGTATTTAAACACAACACAGTCTAAGTGTATTTCAACTCTAATTTGGAATTTTAAGGTTAAAGTAGAATAAGTTTTCAATGTTGCCTTCATCAGTGTTTCAAGCCCCTCACCCCGTGTGTGAGGTAGACACAATGAAAGATTAGATGAGGCCCTTGTGTGGTCCTACTCTAATTCTTGACCTAAGGGCAAGTGCCTCTGAGTGGATATATTCCATCTTTGAAAAAAATAGAATCCCAAAAGAATAATCCAAAAACAGGCAAACCTAATTTTATGCAAAAAACATGGGTATGAAAAGTTATATGGGCCAACTGTAAAACATCCCATACAGAAGAAGAACCATTATGCCCTGGATCTAGGCTGTTTGTTTGAAATAATGAACAGGCTGGCAGGGAGAGAAGGCCAGGAAGACAGGGGTACCTACCTAGACTCCGGTTTACTTTATTGAAGGAGACCAGACCAGAAGGATCCAAAATCATGAGGTGTCCATAAATCATTAAGTGTTCATGGTCCCCTACCAAGCAAATGGGTCTCACAGTTGAACACGTAGGATAACCTGCATACCGGGTTAGCCTGATTTGTCCGAATGTACTTTTTAAAATCAACCCCATAGTGTTGCACACTTTTCTGAAGTACACTAGGAGACTCCAAAAAACATTCATTAATGTGTGGTATTACTATACATCCATATTATATCTTGTTTGCACATTGTCTTTGATTTAGTAATCTACATTTCAACAATATTGGTTTATCCAATACACAATTTCTTGCTAAAGGGTCTTAACTACTGTAATAACCATGAAATAAACCATTATTTGTTAAGAGCATTGTTTCACGGATTAAGTCTACTTGGCAGGTGCTTATTCATAACCCACTTTGCTTTATAACCTTGTATAAGCAAGCTGTCAGAAAGAACTATAATATGTTCGGTAGGGCTCTGAGCTCTTTGTTTTGTTTTGACTGGCTACTTATTTATTTCTTCTTTATGTAGCTTTATTTTAAAGGGGAATTAAAGATATACATGGTAGTTAATTTGGCATTTGGTTGCTCTCACATGTTATAAGCAAACAGGGATCAGTTAAGACAAAAATAGAGGATAAATAAATGAGAGTAGCTTCCTCTAAGACTTTTTCCACAGTTTAAAAGAGTTAGGAGTGGGGTTGATTAACACACTAGTGTGCAAACTGAAATATTATGGATTTACCATCAATCAAATTATTAATCAATACAAATATATATCAGTCAATATATATATATAATATATATATATATATATATATATATATATATATATATATATATATTATTTTGCTTATGCCTTGATTTAGTATTTTCAAATAACGATGACAGAATAACTAGAACAGAGGTCAGAGAACCATTCGCAAAATCAGGTCACAACATGGTGTAACTTGAAGTGCTTTTTAAAACCCCAAAAGTAACGACTAAAGCTAAGGCTTACAATTTTAAAAAGACAAACTATGAAGGAATGAAACAGAAACTAACAGAAGTAGATTGGAGTCAAATAGATAAAACAGCCATGAATTGCTATTTTTAAAAAATGTAGTACTAGAGGCGCAAAACAATTACATCCCAAAAGCAGACCAATTAAACTCTAAAACAAAATGGCCAAAATTGTTCAACAGATAAATTAAAAAAAAAATATTCAGAGAAAAAAGGCACTTCACAAAGCGTTTAAAAGGAACCAAGAACAAAGTACACAGAAAGAGTAAGTGAAACTGCAAACACGAGTCAAAAAGGAAATTAGAAAGGCTAAGAGAGAGATAGAAATGAACACTGTTAAGGGGGCTAAAACCAATTCCAAAAAGTTTTTCCAACACAAAAATAGGAGGAGTGGCAAAACCTGTTGCAGTAGCAAAGGTCATTCAAAATGATCTAGACAGCATTCTGAACTGGGCAGACACATGGCAAATGACATTTAATACAGAAAAGGGTAAGGTACTGCACACAGGCAATAAAAATGTCCATTATAAATATCATAAGGGAGATACCGAAATTGAAGAAAGAATCTATGAAAAAGATCTAGGAGTTTATGTTGATTAAGACATGTCTTCATCTAGAGCAGAGGTCTCCAACCCTGGTCCTTGAAAGCTACTGTGGCTGTTGGTTTTTGTTTCAACCAATCTCTCAGTTACTTACTTGAACCAATTATTGGCTTAATTAGTCAAGATTAACAAGTTTTCCAGCTCTTTAGCCACTGATGATGTAAAGACACCTATAAAACCTGCTGGATAGGGGCTAGGGTTGGAGACCCCTGATCTAGACAATGTGGGGAAGCTATTAAAAAAAAAAGTCCAACAAAATTATTGGCTATATAGTGAAAAGTGTTGAATTTAAATCAAGGAAAGTAATGTTAAAACTTTACAATGCATTAGTAACACCTCATCTAGAATATTGTGTTCAGTTCTGGTCACCTTGTTACAAAAATAATATTGCTGCTCTAGAAAGAGTGCAAATAAGAGCAACCATAATTATTGCTGGTTTAAAAGGCATGTTATAGGCAGACAGGCTAAAATAACTAAATATATTCAATCTTGAACAAAAAAGACTACGTGGCGATCTGACTAAAGCATTCAAAATTCTAAAAGGTATTGACAATGTCTACCTAGGGGGCTTTTTCAACCTGAAAAAAGAAACAAGGACCAGGAGTCACAAATAGAGATTAGACAAAGGGGCATTCAGAACAGAAAATAGAAGGCACTTTTTTACACAAAGAATTGTGAGGGTCTGGAACCAACTCCCCAGTAATGTTGCTGAAGCTCACACCTTGGGATCTGTCAAGAAGCTGCTTGATGAGATTCTGAGATCAATAAGCTACTAACAACCAAACGAGAAAGATGGACCGAATGGCCTCCTCTCGTTTGTAACATTTCTTATGTTCGGCTTTCTACCATGTACTGTATTTACCCAGTCAACATGGGAAAACTTTGTCAAGATTCTGAGCTTAACTTTATTTTTATCTATCTTTCTATCTATCTATCTAGCTATCTATACAGCGCCTATAGAAATTCTACACCTCCTTGAACTTTGTTCACATTTTGTTGTGTCAGTGCCTCAGTTTCATGCATTTAAATGAGGATTTTATTTTTCCACTTATCTACACACCATATTCCACACTGTTAAGGGGAAAGAAGTTTTTAATAAGAAAAAAAATTATATATTAAAAATACAGAACTGAAAGAGCATAATTGAATAAGTCTCCACCCCCCTGATTTAATACTTGGTGGAAGCACCTTTAGCAGCATTTACGGCTGTGAGTCTATTGGGATAGGTCTCTATCAACTTTGTACACCTAGATTTGGCAATATTTGATCATTCTTCTTTACAAAAGTATTCAAGCTCTGTCAAGTTCCTTGGGGAGCGTTGATGGACAGCAATCTTCAAGTCATGCCACAAATTTCTGATTGGATTTAAGTCGGGGCTCTGACTGAGCCACTCAAGGACATTTAAGTTTTTTTATTCCTTAGCCACTTAGTAATCATCTTGACCGTGCTCCAAGGGATACTCAAGGTCTGTGTTATTTTTTTATACTCATCTCCTGATCTGTGCCTTTCAACACTTTGTCCCGGAGTTCTTTTGAAAGTGCCTTGGTGCTCATGGTTGAGTCTTTGCTTTAAAATGCACTACCCAGCAGAGGGAACCTACAGGGACTGCTGAATTTATCCTGAAATCATGTCAATCATTACAATTTAACACAGGTGGAGGCCACTTAACTTGGTGTGTCATTTTGAAGGCGAGTGGTTACACCTGAGCTAATTTAGGATAGCTATTACAAGGGGGGTGGACACTTAGCCAACAAAGCTATTTCAGTTTTTAATTTTAATTAATTTTCTACAAATTTCTAGAATATTTTTTTCACTTGGAAGTTGTGGGGTAGGATGTGTAGAATGAAAAAAATAAACTATTTTAATGCATTTTAATTCCAGGCTATAAGGCAACAAAAGGTGAAACTTTTGAAAGGGAGTGTAGACTTTCTATAGGCACTGTATATACTGTGGCAGACTAACAGCCCTGCCTGTACATATATAGTGGTGTAACGTGTTTTTAGTGGTGGTTGGCAGGAATGGGGTTAATTCCTATCCCTGCCAAAAACATGTGAATGTGGGTTTTGCAGCACTTGATTAATTGATTGTTTTATTGTTGTATTGTTTTAGTGAGCCAGTATCAGAATCACCTGTGTGGGAACATTATGAAAGATGCTGGGTTTGATACTTGAAAGTATATGTTTTGGAAACTGGTAAACAGCTTAGCTGTCTGGTAATATTTGAAAACTGACATTTAGTTAAAACTCCTTGCTAGAGTTAGGCTTTATTTTGCTTGATTTGTTTTGTACAAATAAATATATTTAATTTACTTGCAATTTGTGTATGAAATTGAAAATTACAGAAAAACACATCGTTACAGCAACTATGAAGGTTACAGTAGAAGAGAGCCACGTAAAAGTGAACGGGGTCTCTAACCATTAAAAAATTCATTCGGATCCTATGAAAACATTTTGACTGCTCAAGCTCCATCTGTTCATACAAACACTATGGCACTACTTGGAAACTCTTAGATAAAGCTAACAAATCAATTCAGAGCTTAGATTAATGTTGAAGATAATAAAGAAGACATGTTGTCTTTGCATATGACGACAGGAAACAAGACTTTGTAATAGGAGATATTACAATGGCCGTTGGCAACAGGCACATGTTTTGGATTAAATTGAATCAGACAGTGCTGATGCGTACAGTGGAGTTTTGTTTAACTGCTACAGTGAGTTGAAACTTTCCACAGTCAGTGAATTGTATTAACAATTAAAGAAAAGAGGCTTGTACCAGGAGGTCCCCGGAAGAAATCCCGACTCACTCATGGACTCATTGTGTGACCCTGAGGAAATCACTTAACCTCCTTGTGCTCCATCTTTCGGGTGAGACGTTGTAAGCGACTCTGTACAGTTCACATGTCCTATTCTCTGTAAATTGCCTTGGATAAAGCCTTCTGCTAAATAAACAAATAATAATAATAATAATTAATTAATCACCGACAAAGATTTACAAGCTGGACATTAATTCACTCTTTATCGCCACTTCATGGAGCTCACATTTTCCTAAATGAAAGAGGAATGCATTACATTACGTCTATTTCATTTGTAATTGTATTTTTTATTGCATTTGTAAGCAACAAAATGGTGAACATCTTTTGCACTCTTTTCTATGGTCCACTTCCCATTGAAGGAACACGTCAGACAGATTCCTCTGGGAGTCTGAGTCCTTGTAGGAGAAGCAATTCAGAACATTTTGATTTGTTATACAATGACTCTTCCTGAGTATTTAAAAAAAATACAGAAAAAAGAAAAAAAAAGTTCATTAAAAGACCTCAAACTCACAGTAACAGCATATATTGGCTCTCATTGGAGTACCAATCCCTTGCTTTCCTGTCGACTTATGCCACATTTCCATTTGCCGCTGGGACTGATTTGAAAGCGGCAAATCAGCAGCAAATAGAGACCAAATCAATTTAATCTGGGACTCTATCTGCCCCAGATAGGACTGCAGGCTGGTAGGACTCAATCTCTAATGAGCATCCAATGCACTTGACACGAGAGGCAGGTTTTAAATCTGCAGAAAAAAAAAAAATATTGGCTGAACATGAAGGCTGTAAATATATAATACCATGAGGGAAATATTGGAGGTTACTGAATTAATTAAGACAATTATACATAGAGGAGATCTTTGAGTTTTGTGTAACGTCCGGTGGCAGACTGCAGATAGAACCGGCAGCAGAGCCAGTTTGATATTGGAACTGGATGAGATTGAGTTTTACACACTGGTTTAATTGTTAATATTTATATAGGGATCAATAAACCACCCCTCACAAAAACCCAATCTCAGTTATTATATAGTTAAACAGTGGTGCTATTTCTTTTAGATCTGCCACTAAACCTATGTCTAGATTTACTCAAGTTTTCGAGAATGAAAAGCAAAAGGCATTCTAAAAAAATCACTAATCACGGTGAACAGAAACCGATGGTTTGTTTTTCTCAGTGACAAAACATGCCAAAATAAAAAGGCTTCCTTTTTTATTTGGAATTCTTATCACTTTGTATACTACACAACTGAGTTAGGCTAGGGTATAATTAAGATACAGTTAAAAAAATAAAACATTAATTGTACACTGGACATTATTTGAGTTATTGTTACCAGAAATTCCACAGCTCCTTTTAAAAATGAAGTGAGTCATGAGATAACAATTCCCACTCTGCAGCCAATGCTCCTGAGAGGCATAATAAAAAACAACCTCCTTTTAAGGAAAACTGCTTTGTGTATACAGAAAACTGCTTCTGTCCATTTTTCAACTAACAAATTCTCCTCAAAAGGAAAATTTTCACAAATGTAATTTTACAGTACAACAGTTCTATGTGATACACACCTATCACAAGTAGCACTGTTTAAACATATTAAACTAGTGTGGCTGTAAAGTGTTTTTTTTTTTTTTTTTTTTTTTTACAGGGTAACAGTAACCCTATACATGCAATTTGCATGTGTATTCTGACAGTTTATTTACTGTTTTATATGCTAAAACAATTGCAAACATACTTGAAATTAGTTTGTCCTTCAATTATTCAAGAGGACATGAATCAGTTGTTACTGTTTACTTTTTGATTATAGCAAGATTTTTACATAGCAGTTACACAAGCTGTTCGGGTTTCAGTGCTTCTCCTATAGACGAGTGTGACAGAAAGATAATGAGTTCTGGTGATAAATATCCCTCCTGACCTGTGAGGGCGCTAAAAAACGGGAGGAGAAGTATCTGGAAGGGCTGGCCTGACAATTCATTTCTGGGACCGGGAAGTCGGTCAGCCTGGAAAGAAGCGAGACTCTGTTGTAAGACAGTATTGACCTGAAAGGTAAACGAGGGGCAGCTGCAAGCAATAAGGCAGCTGCAACTGTTTACCAAGATGTCATGCAGCATTACATATAGGGGCCAGGGTAACGCTGATCTTTTCCTTCGTTTGGGTAAAACGCTGGAGAGAGAGAAGGACCGAGAGAGGAGCTCTCATTGAAATAAGTGTTGTGTGTTGTTTTTGTTTGTTTAAATAACTATCTGTGTTTTCACCACTACACAGTTAAATGCATAAATCCTGAGCTGTTGCTGAGGGTCAGCAAGAACCGGATCAACACTGCACCAACCGTCACAAAATACATGTGTCTTCACCACCGCACACGCACATCTGCACTCACCCAAGACTGGTGACCGTGTATTCGTTTCTGTTTGGGACTATGCTCTGTTTTGTTAGCCCCGCGCTTTACCCATGGTTGTGTATTGCCGGGATAACATTATTTAAAGAGTCACCAGACTTGGAAAACAAATAAAACACTTTTCACCGGATTACAATTGTCTGCCTGTCACTCCTGCATAGCATCACCGCTATACCTGTTCCCCCTTCACCAGCCACTTTGCCACACGTGGTGTCAGATCCGGGATGGACCGCAACGTGCTGGCGGAGCTGCTGCAGGCGCTGGAGAGCAGGCGCGACGCAGAGAAGGAGGGAGGAGCGCTACACGCCGCAGACACGGCCCCTACCGCAACACCGCTGATGTCGCCACCGAAGACACAGGCGATTAAGATGTCGGCAGAAAATGACCCGGAGGCGTACTTGGTGGCGTTCGAGCGGCTGGCTACCGTGGTGGCTTGGCCACGGGAGTTCTGGGCAAGCCAGTTGGGACCCTGCCTGATCGTGGAGCCTCAGGCAGCCAACCAAACGATGAGCGACCAGTACGCCACCGATTATGACCTGGTCAAACAGGCTATCCTCCGCCGCCTTAATATAACCACGGAGACCCACCGGGCGCGGTTTAGGGAGTACTGGAGAGCCCCACAGACATGCCCCAGGGTGGTTGCACAGCGGTTGTGCAACCACATGGTAAATTGGCTGATCCCGGGAAGAAGACCACCCAACAGATGGGGGAAGCCACTGTGGTCGAACAATTCTGCCATGTGGTCGGCGCCGAAACCCAGGCGTGGATACAGCACCACAACCCTGACACCCTGGAGGAGGTGGTCAAATTGGCTGATGACTTCGAAGGCTCCCTGACTTCTGCCTGGGTCGGGATACTGTCGGTCCCTGCCCTTCGCAGTAGCCCTCCCTCTCCCTCCCTCTCCTCCAACACCACCACTACCACCCTTGTTCCCGGGACCCAGACCTCCGAGAACGCCGACCCCATTGGGCTCCCTTGCCTCCCCCCCATGGAGACCAAGGTTGGCCCCCAGCTGGGGTACAGCAGCGGTACAGATTTCTAACCTCTGCTCCCTCTGTCCCTCCTATCTGTTTTAGGTGCAACCAGCCGGAACATATAGCCAGGTCATTGCCCCGCTGCCATGGTGTGTGACGTGGCCACGTGCAATTGGGCACCTGAAACTGGTAAGCGAGGGGAAAATGGTCTGGAGGGGCCTTGTGTGATTAATGTTGTTTTAGGTAATGTGAAAACCCACGCCTTAGTGGACACAGGGTGTGAGAAAACCGTGATTAGGACAGCTCTCCTGGGCGGTGTGTCGTGGCGGTCACAAGGTCAGGTGGCCATCTCCTCTATCCATGGAGACATGGCGGCATACCCCACCCTAAAAGTATACCTATCGGTGGGACCGATAAAACATCACCTCGTAGTAGGGGTGGCGGAAAGGTTGCCACTCCCAGTTATTCTGGGCCGAGACTGTCCATAATTCAAACAATTAATGCAAATAATGGCAGTCTCAGCCATACGCGTAAACATGGCAGAAAAAAAGAAAAGGGAACGAATTGGTGATGTGTTTCCTTTTCATACTGAAATGTTTTCCCTTCTTTTCCGCCCTAGAAAAACAAATAAGGAGAGACGGATCGCGAAATGGGAGGGAGCATCTTTGAGACAAGGCTGGGGTCTGGTGGGAAAGTGCTGGGATGGTAACAAACGCCAGTCGAAGAGAGTGGGAACGTAGCGTGACCGAGAGGGCGAGGTTACTGGGCCAGCTAGGGCAGAGGTTATTCCAGCCCCTCTCAATGTACCGGACCTGTGGTACTCAAGCGCGGACATAGTGTGGGGCCAACATGAAGACCCGTCACTAGTGCACGCTTGGGGGCAGGTCTAGTCTATTGAAAGTAAGGATGTTGATGGCGCTGGGGCGCTAGTATATCCACACTTCAGTATCAAGGGGCAATTACTGTATAGGGTAAACCTAGCCAAAGGCACAGGACAGCCTGTAACAATTGTTGGTTCCCCCGTCTTGTTGGACCGAGGTCATGAGGCTGGCGTGCTCCAAATTTGATTAAGTGGTCAGCTGAGAGTCAGGGGACGTTTGATACTATTAAGCGTAGACTTTGCCAGGCTCCCACTCTTATTACTCCAGACTTCACCAAGAGATTCATCCTCCACACCGGCGCATCAGATGTAGGTTTGGGTGCAGTCTTGTCCCAAAAAGTAGCTGGAGTAGAACACCCGATATTGTACCTGAGTAAAAAAAATGTTACCTCGGAAACGTAACTACTCCGTAGTCAAAAAAGAGTGTTTGGCCATTAAATGGGCTACTCACTCTTTACGATATTACCTGCTGGGACACTCATTTGATCTGGTCACAGACCACGCCCCACTCACATAGTTAAGCACAATGAAGGACAGCAATGCCCGGATAACTCGGTGGTATCTGGCATTGCAGCCCTTCATGTACCATATGGTACACCGGGCAGGGAAAGATCACCAAAATGTGGATTCTTTTTCCCGGGGGGGGTATATATGACAGAAAGATAATGAGTTCTGGTGATAAATCTCCCTCCCGACCTGTGAGGGCGCTAAAGAACGGGAGGAGAAGTATCTGGAAGGGCTGGCCTGACAGTTTGTTTCCAGGACCGGGAAGTCGGTCAGCCTGGAAAGAAGCGAGACTCTGTTGTAAGACAGTATTGACCTGAAAGGTAAACGAGGGGCAGGTGCAAGCAATAAGGCCGCTGCAACCGTTTACCAAGATGTCATGCAGGATTACATATAGGGGCCAGGGTAACGCTGATCTTTTCCTTTGTTTGGGTAAAATGCTGGAGAGAGAGAAGGACCGAGAGAGGAGCTCTCATTGAAATAAGAAGTTTTGTGTGTTGTTTTTGTTTGTTTAAATAACTATCTGTGTTTTCACCACTACACAGTTAAACGCACAAATCCGGAGCTGTCGCGGAGGGTCAACACGAACCGGATCACCACTGCACCAGCCGTCACGAAATACATGTGTCTTCACCACCGCACACGCATGTCTGCACTCACCCAGGACTGGTAACCATGTATTCGTTTCTGTTCGGTACTGTGCTCTGTTTTGTTAGCCCAGCGCTTTACATATGGTTGTGTATTGCCGGGGTATTTAAATGGTCACCAGACCTGGAAAACAAATAAAACACTTTTCACTGGATTGCAGTTATCTGCCTGTCACTCCTGCACCGCGTCACCGCTACACCTGTTCCCCCTTCACCAGCCACTTTGCCACAACGAGGTAATTATTTTCTGCACATATTTCCTGCCATTTTGTCTTTTATGACAATAATTTACCTCGAAGAGATTTTTCTTTTTTTTTTTACTGTGTTGTTTCTTTGCCATACAGCAACTGCCATCTTCAAAATCTGTCACACATATTTTATTGTGTTTTGCAGGTTATTTTGGATTAACTAGATCTTGAATAAAATATTAAAATTCTACTCAAAACATAATGGAAGATAAATAAAAAAATACAGTGCTCCCTCATAATATCGCAGTGAAACAAAACATAGCTCTCATTTGACCCATAATGCAATTCCACTAGAACTTGGATTCTCATTACATGGTAAAAAAAAAGCAGCAAAGAGATATCTTAACTATGACTTCTGACTACAGCATTATAAAGAGGAAGAACTGCATATATATAGCAAGGTGTAAAATACCTGTGCAATTTTTTATTGTTTCATTTAATAACCAGATTAACTTACAAACATATTAGGGCTCCCTTATGTTATATAACTCTTTTTAAAATAATTTCCCCATTGATTTATATGGACTATTACTACACACACCCCATATCATTTAGGTAATAAAAAGCCACCTCAATTTTGAAAATCACATGCTTTTTTTCTCTTCACTTGTTTTTTAACTAGAGCAGTGCAATATGTACAACTTACTACTAAATATAAAAGTACCTGTTTAATCATATTGATATGTGTTTATTTTATTTAATAGACCCTTTGCTTGAGAAGGCCCTGCCCATTGTTTTTAAGTCACAGTTCAGTTGGTTGCAAGCAGTTTTGTGATAGCCTTTACTCTGCGACAACAGAGCCTGTATCTTTGACGGTATCATCAATATAAAACAGAAAAGACTATTGTGTAAATGGGCCATCCCTTACATGACAAATTAATTTGTAAATCATTGAAATGTATACCCATAAAAGCAGCATCTCACTATTCTATGACATTGCAGTCAATACAATCCTATTAAGTGTGAAATTATTCAGATTAAATATTATTATTATTATTATTATTATTATTATTATTAATAATAATAATAATAATAATAATAATAATAATAGATGTTTACAAAATTAGCAAATCGTTTGACGAATCTTATTGTAAAAGTGTTCAACTCTTAAAAGACACACAAATAGAATTCTATTTATTTATTTATTTATTAAAACATTTGGCTCATATTGAGAGCCATTTAGGTGTTTTACTGATTCTCAGGTGGCTCAAGGGAAATGTGTGGACTTCTTCGATTTCACTGATATTTTTCCTGTTTTACTGAAATAAAACTTGAAATCCGAGGGTTCCTGCTGGTTCACCAAGTAAAACTACTTTGTGGAGTGCAGGGTGAGTCAGGCAAGCATGGTTTGAAACTAATGGAGTTCATATCAAATTGGGTGACCCAAAGGGAGTGCTGCATTTGCCTTTGTACTCCAGCAGAAAATCAGCATGCGACAGTTCACTTGATCGCTCTTCAGCGACCCCTGCTAGTCAGGTTCAGTACCTGACAAGACAAGGCAGAAAGACAAGACAGAGTGGGCCTCACCTCTTGGGTTCAGCACCTTTGTAGCTTTCGTTGCTTAAATTCAGCGAGTGAAAAGAGGCCTGTTAATCTTCAATCCTCATTAGTAAGTGGATTGTAGCAAATCTTCAGTCCTGACTAGTAAGTGGATTGTAGCAAATCTTCAGTCCTGATTAGTATAAATTATAGCAATGAGGTGACATTCAAATCTGGAAATGGGGGTAAAACTATCACACAAAGACCATTCAGCAGAGCAAAGGAGAAACCTAATTTGTATGAGGGTCCTGCAGTTACATCATAATGTTTTATAATAAACATCAAATGCAGCTTGACTCTTTATCTATAATAAGCACAATATGTCTGTAACATGGGACTTCTAAAATTGAAAACAAGTGACCCTGAAGTAGCAATGCAAAATGTATTCTGACTATAATAATAATAATAATAATAATAAATAATAATAATAATATAATAATAATATATATGGGTACTCTGCAGCACTACAAAGTAAATGTATTAATTTATTTATTAATGCATAATAATAATAGGAAGGGGGCATTCAGTTTCTATCAAAAATGTGGTTTTAAAGACCAAAACATACTGAATTTATATTAATATTTACAATTTAACAGCAATATCTAAATATTGTATTACTTTGAGATATAGAAATCTATGTTAAAAGCTTATTTGAAGTTTTCACTTTCTGTTAATAAAATAACAGCTTTTATTGTTCATTGTGGAGGCTTTAGAGTATCTTACACATCTCTTTTCTTTTTGCTCACTTTATCTACCCACGCCTCCCCTTTCCACCTGTAAAAGAGCCACACGTCCCTGCACCATATGCTATTCCTGACTTTCAGTACTTTACCAAATAATGTGGCTTACAACTGAAAGAATAATAATGAACAAAATGATATACACAGTGCTTTCAGTTACAAATGAAAAGAAAATCTATATCCTAAATATGTTATAGGCCTATGATCAAAATCATACCTCTGAAATAATTTTGTTCTCCATGATGATAATTATTATAATCGTTTGAGTTAGAATAAATAAATAAATAAACAAAACAAAAAAGAAACAACAACTTTACTTCATCACTTTTTTTTTTTATTTTATTTTATTTTTGTAGCATAACTACACTATTATTTAAACTAAAATCAGCGTCCTGTAAGTTTGAGGACTTTATGAACAGAGATGATAACACTGAGTGCATTTCAATTACATATTTTCAGAGCAATGTCCCTTGTGAAGTATGAACACGTTCATTATACGTGATTATCTATTTTCAATTGCCAGTAGCACGTAGCGTTTTTTTTTTTTTTTTTAATAAAACAGAAGTTACCAAAACACATCACTGCCAACAGACAATAATTACAGTAATGGATCTTACGTCAGCCTAGGCATTGCGCATTTATTAGGTTGTACTAAAACGACACTTTCCTAGATACACATGCAAAACACAAAATGAACATGCTATTAAAATGAACACTGTAATTACGCATAATGAATACCTGAAGACGATGGCACAGCCACGTTTTGTACCGTTGCCATTGTATATGCAATGTGTTTCCAATCAATATCAAGCACGTTAAGTTTGATACCCTTTCCAGCTGTGATTAAATAACAAAAATGTTGACCTCTTTTAATGCTATAAAATGTAATGCTACTAAAAATGTAATAACTGCTATTAAACGGACCATAACAAACCATAGGCGATATAAAGTACACATCACAATTGAATAGATACAGTACAACACTATAGTTTCACACAGTTCACAAAATGTATTGTTTGAATACTACTATACGTTAAACTTTAACATTACACAGTCGTGACCTATTTACAAAACTTAAACACACATGCATGTTCGGATTAACACAATAACCGCACATTCAATGCTGCAAAAGATACACATAAAGAAAGTATTTTGATGTATGGAAAAAGTCTAACTAAAATAAATACTAAACATACTGTATACATGTCAGCAAACACCTTTATTTATTTATTGCATTGACCACTGTCAACACTGCCTCCCGAAAAGTCTTACCTCTGAGACCTGTAAAGGTTGTATTTTGTCCTTGCCACCTTGCACCCTGAACCCCCATGGCGCTCCTCCGCGCACTGTTATACAGATGTAATCCCCGGTGCCCATTTCTGGCGGATTTCAGCAGTGTTTACCAATCAAGATGTTTGGACTCGATGGAAGAGCGCAGGAAACTAGAACTGCGGAGGCAGAGCATCTCGGTTTGTTGTATAGGGTCAACCGCATCATAAAATTCAGAGCCCATCCTGCTTCAAATACGTCACATTCATAGCCATGCCCTGAACCAAAAAAATAATAAAATCCGAGGAAAAAAATCTCCAATTTCGGTTGTAGAATGTACACGCAGTACTGCCAAAAAACAAGGACAGTCTTGGCTCATTACAGCTAATGGGGATTCGTCAAACGGTTTTATAGTTGGCATAGATTTGCAGTAATATGGCGAGTTACATTTTATTACCGTCAATAATATTGAAATACATGCTGGACACATTAGTTTTAGAGAGTATATTATTACAGAGCTGACCGGTTTTCTGTCTATAAACTGTGATATTTCTCTTAATTAAATGTAATATTCTACCCTGTTCCCTTCGACATATACTCAATACAATACAATACAAATTAGTCGGGGAAAAAAAAAAAAAAAAATTGTGATCTTAATAGTAGGTCTTGAAAATCTGAAAAATGGTCTTACATATGTCGCCTTTTGAATCCTAGGCAACAATTGATGTATACAGGTTTACTGTGGTAAATTGAAATACAAATAAATAAATAAACATAAATAACCATAGGTAAGCAAGGTATAGCAAAGAAAAGTATATATTGCAGTAAAAAAAGTAAACTACACCAATGCATACATAATGCAGCCATAGTATACTGTATTTCCCTTTCCATTCTGAAATTGCTTAACCCCAAAGATCATGTGTTAAAATAACTTAAAATATACTTTTTTTTTTGTCTTTCTTAATATCCTTTTGCAACCTATGGGAAGATAAATCTGGATTTTGTATACATGTAAATATATCTTAGCACATGCCTTACTGGTAAACAGTTATTATGAGACAATAAAGCAAGCTTGAACTATTTAAATTTTTTGCGAAAGGTCAAAGAGTAAAAAAAGTAATTGTATATTTTTAACCAAGTCATTTTCAAAATACAGACCATAGGGCTATGTTAAATCACACTCTTTAACACATGGACATGAACACCACTGGAACTGTGCAAATATAATTAGAGGGCCACATCATAAGTGTGTTCATAACAGCACAGATCTCTATAAAGCCATTGGTGCATGAAACCCTCACTGCAGGTGCTTCCCTTCAGACACTGCTTTTTAACTCTTCTGCCATTGTTTCGAAAGATGCATGTAGTTACCCAAGGTGCTATCTGTTAAAATCTGACAGGTTGATTTCCTGGGGTTTTCCCACTCAATAATGTATTTGACATATAACTCTTAGGTTTCAGTTTGTCAGTAAATCCCTAACTGCATTGACTGGCCCAATAATAAGAATGTAAACAAAAAAAAAAAAAAAAAAAAAAAAAAAAAAAAGCAAATGCCATAGACTGAAATGTATCCAAATTTGTGTGAGAGCTGTGTGTAAATATTCAGCAACAATTATAGGAAACTAAAGGATTTCGGTGCCTTCCCAAGGGGACATGATAGTGGATGCCTGTGGAAACTGCCTTGCAAAATTCACAGCTTTTAATCTGAAGCAATAGCGAGCTTTGTTGAACATTAAATATACCACGGTTCCTTGAACCACATAGCCCGGGTACATGCTGGAGTTGCCCCACCCACACCTACATTTATACTTTTAATTCCAGAAAGATTCAAATAAATGTTTACTTAATGAAATCTGTCTGAAAACGGTATCTCTTACAGTAACCTGTTATACAAGCAGCTGCAATGTCACTGCAGCAACTTGGAGAACAAAAAAAGGTCTTATAATCAGTCAGACTAAGCACTGGTAAAAAATCAGATCAGTTTTATACTGTGCAGAACTAATTTATTTGAACGTTGTGTTTTGTTTATGGACTTTGCGATACCTGCACGGCGGGTGTCTTTAGTCATATCTACGTATCGAAAATATAATCAACCATTTTGCTACAGACTTTCTAATAACTCTGGCATAAACAATTGTGGCTGTTAATTTTTTTTTTTTTTTTAAAGCAAATTGGCTTAATCACTGCCATTCTCATATCCACTTGACATCTTTCACATTATTTCCCTTGTTGAACACTTATTTCCCAGTTTTGCATACGAGGCATATGCACTGCATGAAACACATGCGAAAGAATATCTAGATGGATTTATCAATGAAATCACTGACAATTTGCCTGTAACACCATCTGCAGCAAATGCACGTCTTGACCTTTACGCTTTAACTTCGCTTTAAATCACTAACTTATTTCCTGCTCAACTCACGTGATAACTTGGAAAACCACGGAAACGGCTCAGAACTGGAGTTCTGGGAGAGTTCAGACCAATTCGTGCGCACTAGAATTGGTCTTCATCTGCCTGTATGGTCTTTTTCATAACGAATGAATGTTGTTGTTTTTATGTTGTTTTGTGTGTAAATAAATCAAAAAAAAAAAAAAAAAAAAAATAATAATAATAAGATAGCTCGCGCAGTAACAGTAAATAGTGAAATGCAATTGGCGGTAAATGGTCATGCGTACTTCTGCTTACTTTGTATAGATCCGAGTTTTATTATTGTTGTCGCTTATAAAGTACCTGACTTTCCATGCATCAAACAAACTTGAAAGGCTCCAAAAAATGTTACGGTGTTGTGGTATGATGAAATCAAACACAACGGACAAATTACTAGCATGTCACTGTTAGATGGCTAGATATTCTTCTACAGCTTCCCATTTAACACCACACACTAAGAACAGCAATTAGAAGAAAGAAACAACCATTACACCACCTCTGACATTTAACCATCTAAATGTCAAAGGATGCAACAAATAAAGGCAAGTACAGATCACCTCAACATCTTGTGCTGGCAAAGCCTGTGCCGACAAGCCTCAGAGCTACCGGTAGTTAATATTATGTATATAATTACCTCTACCTGAATCATAAAAAAGCCATCGCTAGAACGACGGTTCCGCGTTTGTTGGACACACTGTTTCTACTTTAAAAAATCAAAACAAGTATCACACCACGTATTCGAAAAATAATTTTGTTTTAAATAAGCACCAAAGCACCACATTTGCGACTTCTCTCAATCCACGTTTCCTCTTTGAGGAGCGCAGAAGGTTGACGTGTAAGAGGAATCCCCTCTTAGTTAGCGGCTGCGCACTCTGCTCTCTGACTGCACTGTACACTAGGAACCGGTGCGTTGTTGGAGTTTTGACGTGGCACTAGATTGAATAACACACGGTTCATAGAAAAGCATCCAGCAGAGCAACACAGACACACAGGTAAAGAAGGGAACCTTTATTGCTATTAAAAATTAGATTTACATGTTGTCATAGCATAAGCAAAATTCTCTTCAGTTAATTCGTCATTTTGTTGGATGCTTGTTAATTATATATATATATCTAAATCTAGATACATCTCAGAGATGTGGTTTTGACAAACTTTTGTTGAATAAAACTGTTTGGATTGTATATATATATATATATATATATATATATATATATATATATATATATATATATATATATCAAAACAAGTAATCAACAAACAGCTGTCAAAACCACATCATGAGATGTATTTAAATGCGTTTACGTTTCTGCTTTTACACATTTAGTGACTTGTCTTTATTCGTTATGTACATGGTTGATTTAGATTTGCTTCAGGTATTTATTCTCTTATTTTTTTGTTGATGTCAGCTTGACGTGGCAAGTTTTGATACTGTTGACACTTCGCTTCGTTAAGTAAATTAGCAGACTTTGGTCTTGCGAAAGCAACAGATTAGCTAATGTTGAATCGAATTTTTAAATAAAGTAGTAGTGTTACTGTATATTGACAGTATAGCGTGAATGGCAAAAATAACTGTAGGCTTGTACTTGTGTGTATAGTTACACAGTGTGTGTGTGTGTGTGTGTGTGTGTGTGTGTGTTGTGTATATATATATATATATATATATATATATATATATATATATATATATATATATATATATATATATATATATACAGTATATTACAAAAGTATTCAGACCCCTGACAAATTCTCTCATATTACTGAATTACAAATGGTACATTGAAATTTCGTTCTGTTCGATATTTTATTTTAAAACACTTAAACTCAAAATCAATTATTGTAAGGTGACATTGGTTTTATGTTAGGAAATATTTTTAAGAAAAATAAAAAACTGAAATATCTTGCTTGCATAAGTATTCAACCCCCACACATTAATATTTGGTAGAGCCACCTTTTGCTGCAATAACAGCTTTAAGTCTTTTGGGGTAAGTATGTACCAGCTTTGCACACAGTGTCGGAGTGATTTTGGCCCATTCTTCTTGGCAGATTTGCTCCAGGTTGTTCAGGTTGGTTGGACGACGCTTGTGGACCGCAATTTTCAAATAGTGCCACAGATTCTCAATGGGATTGAGATCAGGACTTTGACTGGGCCACTGTAGGACATTCACCTTTTTGTTCTTGAGCCACTCCAATGTTGCTTTGGCCTTGTGCTTGGGATCATTGTCCTGCTGAAAGGTGGATTTCCTCCCAAGCTTCAGTTTTTTAGCTGACTGAAGCAGATTCTCTTGCAGTATTTTCCTGTATTTTGCTCCATCCATTCTTCCTTCAATTGTAACAATATGCCCAGTCCCTGCTGATGAGAAGCATCCCCACAGCATGATGCTGCCACCACCATACTTCACTGTAGGGATGGTGTGTCTTGAGGCATGGGCAGTGTTAGGTTTGCGCCACACATAGCGTTTTGAGTTTTGGCCAAAAAGCTCTATCTTGGTCTCATCTGACCACAAAACCTTTTCCCACATCACAGCTGGGTCACTCATGCTTTCTGGCAAACTCTAGACGTGCTTTCAGATGGTACTTTTTGAGTAATGGCTTCTTTCTTGCCACCCTCCCATACAGGCCAGTGTTATGCAGAGCTCTTGATATGGTTGACTGGTGCACCATTACTCCACTCCCAGCCACTGAACTCTGTAGCTCCTTCAAAGTGATTGTTGGCCTCTCTGTGGCTTCTCTCACAAGTCTCCTTCTTGTTTGAGCATTGAGTTTTGAGGGAAGGCCTTTTCTTGGCAGTGCCTGGGTGGTGTGATGCAGCTTCCACTTCCTGATTATTGATCCAACTGTGCCCACTGGGATATCCAAACTCTTGGATATTATTTTGTACCCTTTCCCTAATTTATGCATTTGTATTACTTTACCTCTAACTTCTGTTGAATGCTCTTTGGTCTTCATTTTGCTTCATTCTCAGCCTTACCAATGATCCTTCAACAGTGGGGTTTTTATCCAGAAAACATGACAGCAACTTTAGTGGTTCACAGGTGGAGGCCAAAGGTAAGGTAATTTTGTCCTCGTTAGGGCAATTTCTTTCATCGGTGCAAACTGGTAGCTTTCACAGCACAGGGGTTGAATACTTACGCAAGCAAGATATTTCAGTTTTTTATTTTTCTTAAAAATATTTCCCAACATAAAACCAATGTCACCTTACAATAACTGATTCTGAGTTTCAGTTTTTAAAAATAAAATATCAAACAGAATGAAATTTCAATGTACTATTTGTAATTCGGTAATATGAGAGAATTGGTCAGGGGTCTGAATACTTTTGCAAGCCACTGTGTATATATATATATATATGAAAAGAAAACTGCTGTGTACCAAAAGGCAAAAAAAAAGACAAAGGTAATGTAGTAGGAGTACAAAAATGTGAATATTTGAAGGACTGTCTGAAACATCCTGATATAATTTATATTTTTTATGAATTATTCATTTGTGTATCTACATTAACTTTCTCTCTCTCACTCTGTATGTATATACCATATGTATGTGTGTGTGTGTGTGTATGTGTATATATATGTACTACAATAGCCTACACCTTCAACAACATAAAGATGTTTGGTAACAAAGCCCTCAGTTGGATGTGCGAATCAGCACCATTGACCAAATAAAACAGAGAATGCGATTGCATAAAGGCTGTCTGATACTAAATTATGTTGCTGTTGGTTGCCTTCTGAAGGGAAGCCACATCCTACAGCAGAATCCATACAGACAGGTGCAATCCAGACAGATGAAAAGTCAGCATCTTTAAACTTGTACATTTAAGAATTCTAGGCTGACTGAGATCTAAAAATCCATAATTTTCAACTAGAGAGATGTTACCACATGTGGATAGAATAAGGTCAGGCCCTTGTTTGTGCATTTAAGAATCTAACCTCCAGTAAAGCTATTCTCTGTTTTTGATTAAAAAACGTTGCTCGAGGTTGGCCTCTAGTGCAGTAGACTCTTCCATACACCTGTGATTAGTCTATCTAGCATTTCAACCTGTTACATTCCCAATATAGGCCTACCCAATTATTTAGACTATGTTCAGGCTGAAGTACAGTAGGTGGTATACACCATTTAACCATGTCTGTTAAGTGGTTTTTCTACCTGGCCTTAGTGTGGCAGCTTACTACAGTATAATAATAGAATCAACCTTATCGTCTCTATATCATCAGCGTTTGCAAAGCAATGACCAGTGGATATGTGTGGACTAGTCCATATTTTGAATGGTCTAAATAAAATGGTGGAAAGAGTTAATAGGGTTAATCATTTATGTTTTTATTTTCTGTTTTTATGAAATTTACAGATTCCCCAAAGTCTGCCTTTTGTAATGAGAAAATTCTAAAATGAGTCAACAAGGTTACGTCGCGACTCCACCTTACTCTCAGGCTCAGCCAGGAATTGGAGGCTACCCCTCTGGCTTTGGGTCAACATCTTCTCAACCTCTCTATGGCCACTATGGGGGATCACCACAGATGTTCGCTCCACCACAGCAAGGTAAAAGAGCTGTTTTTTTTTTTTTTTTTTTTTTTTTTTAAATACTATTATGTTCAGAGTTGTACTTCATCTGCCAGTCTTCCATTTGAAGATTTCCATTTGCAACCAGACACTTTTGATTTAGCTTGATAAGATGATCCAGTTTTTCCATAGAATTAGGTGAAGTTGTAATCTGGTATGTATTGTGTTTTAATCCTGTGGTTTTGTTTTAGGAGTGCTGAAACCAGTTGCTTCTGTTGGGTCTCCAGTCTCTGTCATGCCTCCACCTCCTGGCCCAAACCAGTTTAGCCTGGGTAATCAACATAATGGGTTTACTACAGCAGGAGCTCAACCACAAAGGTAACTGTCACAATAATATCCATCTCTTTATTTGTATATAATAATTATTATTGCCATCATCCAAAAAACAACCCGGCATAAAAACCCTGTTTTCCTATTTCTGGATTCTCTTTATAGTTTTTTTTTTTTTTATTTATTTACAATCCAGCACTTGTTGTTAAATTGTTTGAACCAACTGCTAAATCACAATGGAAGCAGTTTATTACTCACCTTACTGCATTTACAATGATAAGTTTCCTTTACAGTTTCCTTTACTCATAAATGGATGTTTTTCGATGCTGTTTAAATAATAATGATAATAGGAATAATCATTTTAAATTCTTTTATTAATAACTTGTAATTGCCTAAATAAAACCAAACATTCACTGAGTAATGGTTATATCCTTCATAATTGTTAATATAGTTTAAAGTAAATGTGGTTATTAAAATAAAACAAAGCTCCAATGTTAACGGGTATGCAGGAGGTAACTATCCAACAGCACTGGTTATAGCATCGTACTGAGCTTAATTCATGGGTTTGCAGCGATCCTGAATTTCTGAACACTCTGTTGAAACTGACAGACTTTGTTTGTTGTTGTATTGTTGTTGTCTGTAACAGAAAAACTGTGTATTTTGAGAAGTGAAAGCATGTTTAGCACACAGATGGTACAGCAGGCTAGATGCACTTCTGTGATACTGGAACTCACTTTGACGGTAGATACAAGTAACCCTCTTTCTGTCCAATGAACCGTCACAAAGTTTTAAAAAAATAGAGTGCTTTGCTACATAATGTGGTTTGGTGACTAATTTTATATTCAAAGGATGACAATCCTGGCATGTTACCATGTAGAAAACAGAAAGTACTGATTAGAGGAGAAACTTCAGAATGGAGTGTGGTAACCAGTGGAGTACCACAGGGATCAGTATTTGGTCCTCTGCTATTCCTAATCTACATTAATGATTTAGATTCTGGTATAGTAAGCAAACTTGTTAAATTTGCAGACGACACAAAAATAGGAGGAGTGGCTAACACTGTTGCAGCAGCAAAGGTCATTCAAAATGATCTAGACAAGATTCAGAACTGGGCAGACACATGGCAAATGACATTTAATAGAGAAAAGTGTAAGGTTCTGCACGCATCAAATAAAAATGTGCATTATAAATATCATATGGGAGATACTGAAATTGGAGAAGGACTCTATGAAAAAGACCTAGCAGTTTTTGTTGACTCAGAAATGTCTTCATCTAGACAATGTGGGGAAGCTATAAAAAAAAGGCCAACAAGATGCTCGGATACATTGTGAAAAGTGTTGAATTTAAATCAAGGGAAGTAATGTTAAAACTGTACAATGCACTAGTAAGACCTCATCTTGAATATTGTGTTCAGTTCTGGTCACCTCGCTATAAAAAATATATTGCTGCTCTAGAAAGAGTGCAAAGAAGAGCGACCAGAATTATTCCGGGTTTAAAAGGCATGTCATGTACAGACAGGCTAAAAAAATTGAATCTGTTCAGTCTTGAACAAAGAAGACTACACGGCGACCTAATTCAAGCATTCAAAATTCTAAAAGGTATTGACAATGTCGACCCAAGGGACTTTTTCGACCTGAAAAAAGAAACATGGACCAGGCGTCACAAATGGAGATTAGACAAAAGGGCATTCAGAATAGAAAATAGGAGGCACTTTTTTACACAGAGAATCGTGAGGGTCTGGAATCAACTCCCCAGTAATGTTGTTGAAGCTGACACCCTAGGATCCTTCAAGAAGCTGCTTGATGAGATTCTGTGATCAATAAGCTACTAACAACCAAACGAGCAAGATGGGCCGAATAGCCTCCTCTCGTTTGTAAGCTTTCTTGTGTTCTTATGTTCTTACTAAAATGGTGTCGCAAGAAATTAATTACGGTATTCTAAGAGGGGCAAGACTGGAGTGCGATTAACATGTGCTAAAAAAATTGATCTCCCAAAAAAAGGTAACTGCGATTAATTGACAGCCCTATTTATAATTGTGAACAGGATGTGAGTGGTGCGGTAATAAATCCAATGCCAGACAGGATTCTCCCAAAAATATCTGTGTTTATTTACAAAACAAACCCCAAAAATAATAAACAGTCAATCCCTCTACCAACTATGGTATCGGGGAGAAACACGGCAGGTTTCAATAACACACGCTCATTCACTCCGGCTCTTAAGTCAGCGCAAGGGGCAGTACTGATGTAGCTGCTTCCCCTTTGTACCCAGAAACTCCTCCCTGCAAGCAGCCCATCGCCATGGTTTCTCCACTGCAGGGCCGCCCCGCAGCTGCTTGCAATAGAGTCCTTTCAGGTACGTGCAACTACACGCTCCCCCTAATATGGTCACCTTGTGGTTTCCATTTACCGTCAAAGCGGTCCACCTAGGAGGAAGCATACCACCAACCTTACAGAACGCCCTTTCTGATTGGGAGGGAAATTTAAAGTCTGGATCCTTTCTCTCTCTGTCACAATAATATTTTGTTGGTAAAATAAATAGGTACAGTAATGCTAATAATTTAATTTGTATGGATTATAGTGGAACGATAAACATCAGCAAAACAAAAAAGAAATTCCAATTATACAGACAATACAATTTTTTGTAAATACAGTATTTGCAGCACTATGCATCCTGACTCATCTGACCTACTTCTGCTATTTTTGCATACTTCGAAACATTTGTTTTCTGATTTACGTTTTCTCTCCATTCCTCATCCACTAAAAATATTATATTTTCATGTAAGTGTTTCAATAAAATTTTTGATCCCAGCAATTACCACAATAATCAGACTTTGATTGGCCAACATAAACCGGTGATAATGTTTTTGTGAAGTGACAGAGAACCACGTTTGAATGTTATTTGATCATCTATCGTCTAAACGTCTGCTGTATCCTAGGATATACAGTATAGAGCTGCTTATTACAATGTCAGAGTCAAAACAAAACAGCATTTTAATCAAAATATTGTGTATTTCCTAGAAAATAGTCCTGGGAAAATATTGAATAATAAACAAAAAACGGGTATGAATCAGTAAAAACCGATGTCCAGTTTAAAAAAACAAAACAAAAAACAATCTTGTAATTTTTTAGGTAAATTTTGGATTAAATCAGAAACGCGGAACACTAAGTATAGGGTATTTCTGCTGATAGACAACTATTCTGTAAGGGCTTGTCACAAAGACGGCTGTAGTGGGTGACGTCAGACCAGAACCAGGAGCCAACAAATAAACGACAGCAAGGTGGAGTTTGGTGAAGCTGAGTGCTTGGATGCGCTCAGCATTCAATAAATGAACAAACAGAAAATAAAGGGTTGCAAGACAAACAAAACACAGGACACGGCACTGGTAGCAAAAACAAAGAGAGGAAACAAAACAGACTAACACTAAACAAACAGTGGACTAACAGACAAACAAACACGGTGAGTTAAGACAGTTCTAACTACGTTATTTTACTTTGTTTACTCTCCTTCTCCACACCCATTCTCCACTCACCGAACACACAACCCCGAGTGAGTGCTTTGTCCATCTATATATACAATTGTGCTGGGATTCAATTACGATTAATTATTCACTTGAATTAATCTGAATGCTCCCGTGCTCACATATCAATACCCAATTAAATATGCACGTGGCATGAGTTATGCCATCCTGGTGTGTAAATACAAAATTACACTTTATACACTCGTGCTCATAACCCATATTTATAGCCTGTGTATTTTATACATAAACACCAACATTAACACACTACATACAACATAAAACACTTAATAACCATATAGGGGCGGGACACTCTGCCACATACGCTGCCACATATGCCCCCCCCCCTTGTGCGCAGCACACCTGGCCTCAACGGCCACCTCCTCCCTCAATCCCATAGTCCCGGTCGTAATCCTGGCACAGGAGCAGGGGCAGCAACTGGCCAAACGTGGTGGCCATGGTGGGAGATCCTCCACTCGCCCCAACAGCTGTAGTGGCCAAAGAGGATTGTACACAGGCCGGCTCCTCCGGCTAATGCAATCCTGGCCTGGCGAAATTGCTGCGGGGGGAGGTGGTCTCCTGACCCATCCCCCCTTCTTCATAGCCGACAGCTCCCCTTTGTTGGGCTCCGACCACAGTATTTCCTGTGGAAAAGCAGGGCTGACACTAACCCCAGGCAAAGCAGTTCCGGCGACCCCAGGCAATGGTAGCAGCAGTGGACCCTGGGGAGGCGAACTCGGGAGGACAGCCCCTGGCCATAGAGGCGGCAGTGGGAGCTCCACTTCTCCCTCATACCCTGTAATCGACCCTGTAGCAGGCATTCATCCTCTGCTGGTGGAATTTGACCTAGCAGGCATTCACCTTCTGCTGGTGGGAAGGGACCCAGCAGGCATTCACCCTCTGCCGGTGGACGGGGACCCAGCAGGCATTCATCCTCTGCTGGTGGACAGGGACCCAGCAGGCATTCACCCTCTGCTGGTGGAGGTGGCAAAGGCAGAGGCAGCTCCTGCTGCTCTGCTCCAGGTAGTGGCAGAAGCAGAGGCAGCTTCCGCTGCTCTGCTCCTGGCGGAGGAGGTGGAGGAGGTATGTAGCCTCCTGGCGATGGAGGTGGGAGCGGCGTGTAGACTCCTGCCGATGGAGATGGGAGCAGCGTATAGTCTCTGGACCTCCTCTAACCTCCTGTTACGGTGCGGCTCTCCCTCACTTGCAGGGGACTGGTTTGGCTCTTCCTCCAACAAGTTCACCCTTGTTACAGGGAAGGGGTGCTGGGGGTGGCAGGGGACTGGTGTGGCTCTTCTCTCTTGCAGGGGACTGGAAACAGCAGGCATTCTTCCTCTGCTTGCGGAGGTGCGAAACAGCAGGCATTCTTCCTCTGCTGGTGGAGGTGGAAACAGCAGGCATTCTTCCTCTGCTGGTGGAGGTGGAAACAGCAGACATTCTTCCTCTGCTGGTGGAGGTGGAAACAGCAGACATTCTTCCTCTGCTGGTGGAGGTGGAAACAGCAGACATTCTTCCTCTGCTGGTGGAGGTGGAAACAGCAGACATGCTTCCTCTGCTGGTGGAGGTGGAAACAGCAGGCATTCCACTCTGCTGGTGCATTCTTCCTTTTGGGCTGTGGAAGCACCGACTCCCTCCTCTTTGGGCTGTGGACGCACCGACTCCCCCTTTTGGGCTGTGGAAGCACCGACTCCCTCCTCTTTGGGCTGTGGGCACACAGACTCCTCTCTTTTTGGGCTGTGGACGCCCTGACTCCTCCCATTCAGGAGTAGGACGTTCAGGCTCCTCCCATTCAGGCGAAGGACATTCGGGCTCCTTCCACTCAGGCGTAGGACGTTCAGGATCCTCATCCACCTCCTCCTCATAACTGCGGAAGGGACAGGAGTCAAAGTAATGCTTACCCTCGCAGAGTGGGCACAGTGGCGATTACACTTTATACACTCGTGCTCATAAGCCATATTTATAGCCTGTGTATTTTATACATAAACACCAACATTAACACACTACATACAACATAAAACACTTAATAACCATAAAGGGGCGGGACACTCTGCCACAGGGCTACTTTTTAAAGAATGTTTTGTTAAGGACTTTTCTGATAAATTAAATCAAGTTCGTAATTCACAATGTTTTAAACAGTTTTTGAGAGATTTATTTTCATTTTTTATAGCACTGCTCTACGAAAATGTTTATAAACACTTAAAAAACAGAACAAACAAAAAGTCGTTAAAAACACCATAATTTCAGATCAGGGACCAACACTGACATGGAGGCACGGACAGTAAAGTCTGGGCTTCAACAGTCTTTTTATATTTCTGAGGAAGAGATTAGGCGGTGGTTCAATGACTAAGTTGTTTAGTAGGTATTGCATTCCTCTAATTATACATAATCTTTGTGACACATTGTGACAAAGTGCCCGCCCCTGTGTATAGTATCTGTTATATGTTGCATGTGGTATGTTAAAATGTTGGTGTGTAGTCACTGGTACACGGGATATAAACGGGTTTGTGTAACACGAGTGTTTAAAATGTATATTTGTATTTAGGCACGAGGATTGCACAGCACTTCACGTGCAAGTAAAAAGTAATAATATGTGAGCACGGGGAATTGCACTTTTATTAAGTCACGTGCAGTTGTACCGAGACTCCAATTGAATGATTGATTAACAATCGAGTCTTGGTACAGCTGCATAAAAACAGCATGTTTTCACCAACTCTGGGTTGGGTGTTCGGTGAGTGGAGAACAGGAGAGAGAGGAGAAATTATTTACAACAATTGCTATTGTGTGCTGGTGGGACCAGCACAATACTTGTTTATGTAAACTCACCATGTTTGTCAGTATGTCTGTCCGTGCACCGTTTTGTTAAGTATAGTCCGTTTTTGTTTGTCTCTTTTATTTTGGCGTAGAGTGCCGTGCCCTGTTTTCTGTTTGTTTAAACCCTTTTATTTTACAATAAACCGGTGCAAGCAAGCGCCATCATCATTTCACATCATCTGTCCTGTCTGTGTGTATTCCTTTTCCTGGTTCTGACACTGCCCACTTCGGCCGTCTTTGTGACACACATCCAACATAACTATACCTACTTAAACCTATTACACCTGACCTACTGTATCAGAGATGTTTCCTTAGTCTTTCAATAATTACTTAATAATGAATTGTGAAATCATTGCACTGGGTGAACCTTGTTATTCTGGTGATATACAAGAGCGTAACTATAAACTTGTACCCCTGTAAAACTCTGCTCCTAGTGGACGGAAATACATCTGTGAGAAATATCACATAGAACCAAGTGTTGCAGGGGGGCAGTTTAATTGTTACGTCTATTTGTTTTAAGCTGTACTTTGAGATAAGACTTGTGTTTAAAAAAAAAAAAAAAAAAAAAAAAACACTGATTGGTTATCCTAAGCATAATATCCACTACACAATGCTACATATTATTGCTTCTTTACACTGAGTTTATCTTTTCAGGTTCCCTCCTACTACAGCAGTTGGTGGCCAGCCTCCACTTTCCCCATACGGGCAGCCTCCACCGACAACTTATCAAAATTCAGCCCCTCCCTTATCCACACAGCAGTTGACAAATCTGACGGGAGCCATGCAAATAAGTGGATATGGTAGATATATTATTTCCTTTTTGCCCAGTAACTTTTCCAAGAGGGAACTTGTTATTCTGGATACAGTCTGCTGTTTAAAGATGGATTTCACCTGAAATGTATTTCAAACTCTTTTTCACTTGGGAGAAATAAGCAACATGGAACGTTCACAGTGTGGATATGAAGTCACTGAAATACTTTAAGGGAAAGAAAATCAACGGTTGCATAGCATTTTGAGCTTTTCCAGATTTTAGAATGAGCTCAATTAATTCAGATTTGACTAATTTAAACTTTTTTTGTCACAACAACAGTGCTAAGTGACCTCATAATCACCCTATCATTCTTATTTTCTGATATAGCAGATGTTTATTGTCCACATTCTTATTGTGAGTCACTGTGTATATAACACTAAATGCTTCCTTAATGTAATTGTCAGGACCTGGTGCAATACAGGGTTATCAACTACCCCCCAGCTTAGCAGCACAGCCAGCATTCCCACCTCCAGCATCACAACCGATGGCACATCCTCCTATGCCTCCAGGATCTTATGCCCCACAAATGACCCTGTCCTCCCCAACAATCAGCCCACCTACCATGGGTGCAATGCCTCCAGGACCTCCTATTGGGATGCAGGGTGGTTTTTCTGGACCCAATCCAGTAAATGCTGGTTTTCAGCAGCCTACAGGACAAGTTTCTCCTCATGGATTCCCCCAACAGCCAGGTAAAGACTTGGAGCCAGATTTAGAAATGTTGCCTCCAGTCTGTAATTTTTCATTTTTTTAAAGTAAAAACACCCACCAAATTTTGGTCATGGTTGGATTAAACAAGATATTTGCCGTTAGTCTTGTTTTCCAGACTTTATTTACTCCTACTTGATTGAAATAATTTATTTTCTGCCACAAAGCCGCAGGTTCCCTTGCTGTGCTTTAAGTAATAGAGCCATACCTACTTCTCTTGGGAGATTTGTGTTGCTAAGGGCATCCGAATACCTGTAACACAAGAAATGAATTTAAAGTATATGGCTGATTTCACAGACCCACTAATCTTGGACTAACTAATATTATTTGGGGTAAAGTAGTCAAAGACTAGTGCTAATCAGGGTCTATGAAATCAGAGGAATCAGAGTTTTCTGAATTTCGTCTGACTAAATAATGTATTACTTTAAATGTGGAGTATTTCAGACAAGCAAAGTAAGGATCATTCACTGTAATATTTACAAACTTAATGTATTATCTGAGGGTGATTTAAAGATTCATATTTTTGCATTGTGTGCAAATTTTAAAGCGATTATCTGTTCTGTTAAAAGGTGCATGTTTTGTGAAGTTTACTGTTCCAGCAGCTGGAACTTGTACTGTAATTCCACTGAGTGGACAAGTGCTGTATTTATCCTAGAATGGAAAAACAGCACATTAGCAGTGACACCAATCCAAGTAAAGAGAATGCTACTTATGACCCGCAAACAAAGTTGAAAAGTTACCCGGACCATTGAAAAGTGACCAAGCATAAACCCTCATGTGTGTAAAATCTAAATAGGAAAAGGCTGTTAAGTTACCCTCAGCTGTCAGTATAAATGTTGTGTCCCATTTCTACCACTGTCATGAAGTAGAAGAAATTGATGAATTGTGAGTTATTTTTGGTGGCAGGTTCATTCGGGGGGCAGATGACAGGACCTCAGCCAGGCTTTCCTGGAGCTTTTCCAGGGGGCACAACACAAATGGCCGGTCCTCAGCAGAAAAAATTGGATCCTGACTCTATTCCCAGCACGGTAAGTTTAAAGTTACTTCATTTAGGTTTTTTTTTGTGATTTTTTGTTTTGCTGACTAATTCTAATTGCACAGAAAAAAAAACATACTACTTGAGTAAAATATGGCGCTATAGTATTTTCTAAGGAAAATGTGTACATTTCTGTACACATCCCATGCACAATGTGCATGAATGTCTTCAGTTGCAGCTGCCATATAAAACCATTATATACTACAGTTAACCTCAGTAAGTGGCCAAATTCTCCACCCTCAATTAATATGCATTTACAAAGATACAACCTCAACTACACATGCGGCCGTTTGCTGTCACGCAGAGCATTACAATAATGTGCTGCTTCTCATTTCCAGTCATAATTACTCACACCAGTTCTCCCAATTTGTGAACTGTGGTATTGCTTGACATGTCGAAAAATACAGGGGTCTGATCAGCCTTTCTGATCTGTCCAAGCTGCTACTGTTTGTTAGAAGTGTTGAAATTGTAAAAACTTCTCTTTGAATTCCTCAGGAAGCCAATGACGCTTCTTTGAAAATTGCTACCAGTATGTCATGGGTGATTCGAGATCAGGCAGTAATGTTTTGGTTTGTTTTTTCTGGGCAGTAAGTCTTGTTGCTGTTTGTATACTCAGGTAGTTGCGTCTTTTGTTGGTGATTTTAATAAATGCATCACTATACTGTACTCGAATTTAAGACACAGGCTGTTTGAGAAGGAAAAAATGGTTCAAAAAGTGTGTCTTAAATTCAAAGGAATACGGTAAGTATTTCAACCAGTGTTCCTAGCATTATAATGAAAAATGTACTTCAAAAATGTTGGCTTGCTAAAGCAAGTTCTCAAAAGTAGCTACAGATAACGACAACTGCCTCTAAAGCAATGGCTAATACATCGAACACTGTGATCCCAGTGACAGCGAGTGGCAGAAGTACAGGCGTGGAAAAGTACAGAGCAGTTTAGAAGCAGGTTGAAAGCAGGCTGACGGCTGCAGAAGAAACTAAACTTCAAAAAAAAAAAAACCCTCAACATGGTCTTCAAGCCAGCAATCTGTGACACCTGCTTGATTTGGAAAATCCGAGAAAACCCAGCGGAGCTAAACCAAGTGTGCGTAAAGTGCCGCGCGATCCAGGATTTGCATAAACTAGTAAGTATGCTAGAAATGGAGCTGGAAGAAGTGAGACAGCAACAGGATCTTGAGGAACTGGCACACCCACAATTCATGGAAGTCTGCATCACCCCTAACGGACTGAAAGCCACCAAGGAGATAGAAGGTCAGAACAGCTGGATTCAGGCAGGCAGAAGCAGGGAAAAAAAGAAACTTCGTCAAACACAACCACCAGAAATCAAAACAACCAACAAATTTGAGTCACTTCAGAATTTTGATGAGCAGAACCAACAACAAGAGAATGAAAGGAACAACATCCAGGACCCCATTGACAGTGGTGACCAGACAGCAAAAAGAAGGGAGGTCATGATTGTTGGGGACTCCATATTGAGAAACACAGCAAGTTCAATTCGCAGTTTGGACCCCCTTACTACAACAGTGTGCTGCCTTCCGGGAGCCTCGGTCAAGCACATCACTGAGAACGTGGACAGGCTCCTAGAACGAACAGGAGACGACCCGGTAGTAGTCGTCCACATCGGTACAAATAACATTGGAAGAGACAGACCAAAATCCCTGCAAAACAAATTCAGAGAGCTAGGAAGGAAATTAAAAGAGAAAACCAAAACTGTGGTATTTTCTGGTATACTACCGGCACCTTGCAAAGGACAATATGGACAGCTGGAAATAATTAATCAAAACGCATGGCTGAAGATGTGGTGCACACGGGAAGGCTTCACCTATCTTGATCATTGGACCACATTCTACAACGAGGACTATCTGTATAGACGGGATGGACTGCATTTAAATAACAAGGGAACCAGTCTACTCGGAGAAAAGATCCTCGAGCAGGTTCAGAAGCATTTAAACTAGAAAGGAAGGGGGGAGAAATCAACAAAAAAACAGAAGGGAGACCGCATCAAAACAAGAACAACAACTCAGGTAAGACAACCATTAAATGTATTTATCTAAATGCTAGAAGTATCAGAAACAAAATTCTAGAACTTGAAGCTACTGCACTAACAGGTAACTATGATGTGATAGGTGTTACAGAAACGTGGTTGTCTGAGAGTGATGGGGACGAATATAATATTTGTGGGTATACACTATAGGAAAGACAGGCAGGACAGAAGAGGAGGAGGGGTAGCGCTATACATAAGAAACAGTCTTGAAGCCCAGCTGTTAAACCTGGACAAAGAAAATAAAACCGAATCAATATGGGTCAGAATAACGGACAAAAATTCAAAGGGCATAATAATAGGAGCATGCTATAGACCGCCAGATTTAGACGGTGAGCAAAATAATCTGTTATACAATGACATTAGAAATGCGTGTAGCAAAGGAGAAGCCATACTAATGGGGGATTTCAACTTCCCCCAAATAAAATGGGAAAACCCGGTGGGTAGCGCGAAGGATGAAATAGAAATGGTGGAAATGACAAATGACTGCTTCCTAACACAATTTGTCAAGGCACCGACTAGAGGGGAGGCATGCCTTGATTTAGCCTTTTCAAATAACGAAGGTAGAATAACTAAAACAGAGGTGAGAGAACCACTGGCAAACTCAGACCACAACATGGTCTCATTTGAAGTGTTTTTTAAAACCCCAAAAGTAATGACTAAAGCTAAGGTTTACAATTTTAGAAAAGCAAACTATGAAGGTATGAAACAGAGACTAACAGAAGTAGATTGGAGTAAAATAGAGAAAACATCCACAGAAGAAGGATGGTTGTTCTTCAAAAATGTAGTACTGGAGGCGCAAAACAATTACATCCCTAAAGTAGACAGATCTAAATTGAAAATTAAATTGCCAAAATGGTTTAATAGATCAATTTAAAAAAATATTCAGCGAAAAAAGGCACTTTACAGAGCATTAAAAAAGGACCAAAAAGAAAGTACGCAGAAAGAGTACACAGAACTGCAAACGCAAGTCAAAAAGGAAGTTAGAAAGGCCAAGAGAGAAATAGAAATGAACATTGCTAAGGGAGCTAAAACCAATTCCAAAATGTTTTTCCAATATTACAACAGCAAGAGAACATTCAAAGAGGAGATTAAATGTTTAAGAGATACAAATGGCAAAATCGTAGATGAAGAAAAAAAATATAGCAAATATATTAAATGATTACTTTTCACAAGTTTTTACAAAGGAAGATACTGACAACATGCCCCACATGTCATCCAGTTCCTATCCAGTTTTAAATAACTTTAGCATACCTGAGGCAGAAGTGTTAAAGGGACTAGGAGCTCTTAAAATAAACAAATCCCCTGGGCCGGATGAGATCCTCCCAGTAGTACTCAAAGAAATGAAAGAAGTAATTTACAAACCGCTAACCAAGATCATGCAGCAGTTTCTTGACACAGGGGTGGTACCGACAGACTGGAAAATTGCAAACATAATACCGATCCACAAAAAGGGAAACAAAACTGAACCAGGTAACTACAGACCAGTAAGCCTGACTTCTATTATATGCAAACTTATGGAAACTATAATAAGATCCAAAATGGAAAATTACCTATATGGTAACAGGGTCCTGGGAGACAGTCAACATGGTTTTTAGGAAAGGGAGATCGTGTCTAACTAACTTGCTTGATTTTTTTGAGGATGCAACATCGATAATGGATAATTGCAAAGCATATGACATGGTTTATTTAGATTTCCAGAAAGCTTTTGACAAAGTCCCGCACAAAAGATTAATTCTCAAACTGAACGCAGTTGGGATTCAAGGAAACACATGTACATGGATTAGGGAGTGGTTAACATGTAGAAAACAGAAAGTACTTATTAGAGGAAAAACCTCAGAATGGAGTGTGGTAACCAGTGGTGTACCACAGGGATCAGTATTAGGTCCTCTGCTATTCCTAATCTACATTAATGATTTAGATTCTGGTATAGTAAGCAAACTTGTTAAATTTGCAGACGACACAAAAGTAGGAGTAGTGGCAAACACTGTTGCAGCAGCAAAGGTCATTCAAAATGATCTAGACAAGATTCAGAACTGGGCAGACACATGGCAAATGACATTTAATAGAGAAAAGTGTTGCACGCAGGAAATAAAAATGTACATTATAAATATCATATGGGAGATACTGAAATTGGAGAAGGAATCTATGAAAAAGACCTAGGAGTTTTTGTTGACTCAGAAATGTCTTCATCTAGACAATGTGGGGAAGCTATAAAAAAGGCTAACAAGATGCTCGGATACATTGTGAAAAGTGTTGAATTTAAATCAAGGGAAGTAATGTTAAAACTGTACAATGCACTAGTAAGACCTCATCTTGAATATTGTGTTCAGTTCTGGTCACCTCGCTATAAAAAAGATATTGCTGCTCTAGAAAGAGTGCAAAGAAGAGCGACCAGAATTATTCCGGGCTTAAAAGGCATGTCATATACAGACAGGCTAAAAAAATTGAATCTGTTCAGTCTTGAACAAAGAAGACTACGTGGCGACTCTTTCAGCCTGAAAAAAGAAACAAGGACCAGGGGTCACAAATGGAGATTAGACAAAGGGGCATTCAGAACAGAAAATAGGAGGCACTTTTTTACACAGAGAATCGTGAGGGTCTGGAATCAACTCCCCAGTAATGTTGTTGAAGCTGACACCCTGGGATCTTTCAAGAAGCTGCTTGATGAAATTTTGGGATCAATAAGCTACTAACAACCAAACGAGCAAGATGGGCCGAATTGCCTCCTCTCGTTTGTAAACTTTCATGTTCTTATGATCCATTTTGGTGCATCTCAACAGGATCCGCGTTCCACAAGTAAGCTATGACCAGCAATTATTAGCGGGATTTAATAGAATATTGTCCAATACATAGGATAATAATAATAAAACAAAACAACCACAACAACAAAAACTTAACAAAAGCACAATGAAAGCATTTTTAATATTAAGCATAGGAAGTTATAAAAGTCTGAGTCATGAAGCCTGGTGTAGGCAGGGCTCTATGCAAATTTTTTTTTTTTGGGCAACTGTGCGCCTGAGTTAAATGTAGACGCGCACTGAAATTTAGGGGCACAAGAAAAAAAAAAAATACAATTTTGCTCAAATGTATTGTTGAGTATCTACAAATCTTTTTTTCCTTTCTTTCTTACATAACGCTTGTGCAGTTCAATACTGTTTATTGTAGCGGGATAGTCTGGCAGATGTTTGCGTGTCGTTTTGAAGCACTGCATTTTAGTATATTTTCACGTTTGAACTTCTGGCTCCCTGTTAAAAATGCAGTCATGCCTGCCATCAGTTCTCCTGCATCCCGACAAAACGTGCAAAACATGGATTTTTTTACTTAAGCCAAACTTAAGCCAGGGAAAATGTTTTAGACACTGTTGGTTGAACTTGTATGTTCTTCTGCTACTTACAACCATGAATGTGCTGTAACTAACATAGCCCTTCCCAAAGTTCAAACTGCCTGGAAATGAGTAGTCATCGCACTGATAAATCAGTGAAATTGGCAGGGTATGGGAGTGGGCAGTGGACACCAATAAACTACATTCCCAAAGTACATTACGACTGAGCTATGAGAGTTTAGATCCGATTGTAGGTTTTTTTTTTTTATATATACTTTTATTGCACAAGCATTTTTTTAGTCTCATATGCAGAAACTGTCGGGGTATTTTCATCTGTGCTACTGGACAACACAGAAGGCTCTCCTCATCAGCCATAACAAAACCTGTTGTATGCTTATGTTAGTGCTTGTTCTGATTTGTCCCGCCAAAAATCTTTTGCGATCCACGTATTGACCACCGCTGCTGTAAATCAGCATTTTATGACAAGAGTCAGGAATACTTGATGTTAATTTAACTGGACTAGATTGAACTGGACCTTACTCCTAATAGACTTTCGTGCACAATTATCTGGTCTGTCATTTCTGCTCCAATCTATCTACTCTGTTTAGAGCTGTGGTTTGATTCCTGTTATTAATTATGTTCCAATTCCTGGGAAACTGTCCAATGATCTCCATGCAGCAGGCATCTTATTCTGCTGAAGATTATCACTCCAGTGCATACTCCACAGGATGTCTTACCAGTACAAGAACCGATTCCTTTACAATGTGAGAATACAATACTCACTGTTTTTCTAATCACAGGAAATGCTGAGTATCTTTGAGAGTGAATATACTGAAGATATATAATAAAAATAAAAACATGGCTTTAAAATGTACTGCAGTTTTGTCATTGGTACTTAAATAGTGTAAAATAGTAGTATTACTTACTTTCAAATACAAATGCCTGTACTGAGACATCTCTACCCAATACACTGGGCACTGGGTTTCAATAATATGTTCGGTTTGTACATTTCTAGTTTGAAAGGTTTTGTTTATTTTTCAAGATGGTTCCCATTTGAACATTCCAACTCTATCTACAGATGCATGCATGTCTGTATGGGCTGCTCATTGTTATATTCCCCTGTCATACTAAACCAGAACATTTGGCTTTAAAATGTATTGCAAGTTCTAGTAGTTTCAGATTGCTGTTGTCTGACATAATTCAACACTGTACTGCAAGCCAGCTTTTATATTATCTAGAACAATAACCATAATGTATCATACACAGGTATAAGTCTATTAACATGTACTCATCAATTACAAACATTTTCTAATATTTTATTTTCAGTCTTTCTGGTCACTGTAACTTCTCTTGTTTATCCTCAAGGACAAACTTGAAAATCAGTTACTTTTGGCAGTTCTACTGGGAAAACATTAAAGCCATGTTCTTTGAAAATATGCTGTTTTATAAACAACACTGGCTGGAATAAAGACCCAAGGAAACCAGACTTAAATTAAATAAAAGCAGAGTTTGGAAAGTAGTTGGTGTTACTGATATTTTGAAGTTCACTTTTATGTTAATGTAGGATTCTTTTTATATAAGTCTCAACATGTTTGGTATAATCAAATGTATTCCTGGAGTGAGGCAAAGGCTTTGTGGCCTACAAGTGAAGCACAACGTAATATCATGTTACACTGTTATTATTATTATTATTTTGTTATCTATGTACTATATGCCCTAAAGAAAATCAGTCAATAGAAAAAACTATTAAATATTTGTTGTGAAGGCTTCAGTGCACAAAGTTTCTCATATGGGCTTTAGTGCACAGCACAAAGCCAGATGCTTCCCCACATCATTTCCTCACAACCATCCTTGAGGAATCTTCTCTGCATGTTCTCTGTAATAGCTACTAAACACAGAAAAATAATGATCTATGCAGAAACAACAATAAAGAATATAATTCAATATTAAACATCTAAGAAATGTAAATACTGTATTACTAAAATGCATGTAATACATTATGAAATATTTTTTAAAAACTAGGTCAGTAGCTCATGGCTTTCATAATAATAAAAATAGACCAAACTTTAGCTAGATATACTTTTTCATTTTTTTTTTTTTTTTATAGGTTTTGCTGCTCATGGAGGTCTTGGAGTTTGTATTTGTATTTGTATTTGTGATTGTTGGCATTGATTACCCATTGCAATGGGTTGTTAAACTTTAATTAAATCTCAGATTACACAAAATCGAGTAAATTTGCTTTGAAAATGAAAAGCACAGGCTTTTAAATGGTTGGTTCTGATGTGTAGCCAAAACTGGTTACATTCTTTCATCACTGATAAGGATTTATTACTAAACTCCAAAGACTTCAGATGGATGTTTCTGTGTTTTGTCCAAAAACAGTTCCAGCTTAAATTTGACTGTTAACTTTTTTTTTAGAGCTCGCTCTTGCAGATGGTCACATGACCTCCACACTCAATGATTGAAGAGAGCTACAGCTCCTACCCCAATCCCTTCTTTTTAGTGAATTTTAAGGTTATACTTACTTTTTTTAAATATTTTCCTGCCGTCACAAAGTATGTAGATTTTGTTTACACAGGAAAAATGTGGATCTGGCATTTTTACAAGAATCGAACTTGCGTACAGCAGATGCTCTCCGTTTGCAAAATACATGTTATAAAGTCGCTGCTACATCTAGTGATGGTTCGAAAACAAAAGGTATTATCATTCTCATCAGATGCCGTCTCTATCTGAATATAGAAAAGGTTAGTAATGACAAGTTGGGAAGTTAGCATATCTGTACGACATTACGGGGGGGAAGAAAGTAGCTTTTATCAGTGAATATTCCCCTGCTATTTTTGCCACCATTTTTTCCCTCTTCTGACAAAGTAATTACAATCATTATCTGAGTATTCTCTCATAATCGGAGGGGGTATGAACGCTGTTTTTGATTTTCAACAAGACGGATAAAAAAAACATTGCCTTCTCCGGTTCACAGCAATCAGCGTCCCAAGCATTAACCACTTCAACACCATGACGTACGCACGTACTTCAAGTGAAAACCCCCTTACAGTACCATGTCATATGTGCGTACATCAAGTTTTCCATTCTATTCTATGATCAGTTTCTCAGTCTATCTTTTCAGGTTTCATTCCCTAAGGTAGTGCTAGTACTGTGGAAAGTGCAACGAAAGTCGGGAGAGGGTCAGGTGACATTTGTATCCAATTACGAGTCGTGTAGAGATTCCAATCTACTTGTGGTCGTTTAGAAGATTAAGATATATTCCTGGAAGCCATTCAACTTTTACAACTTTTTTTTTTTTTTTTATTATTATTAGTTTTACTTGTTTAGTTGTAGTTTGTATAATTTTTTAGCGAAAGATAAACATTGCAACTTAAGTGGACAGCGACAATGGAGTGATGAAGATTTCGAAGTTGGTTTGGAGGATTTCGATACCAGCGACAGTGATGCTTGACTCATCATTCAGTGACGATGATGAAGAGGATGTGGAGCCAAGAACAGCAGGGGACTGGGTGTCTATTACTGATTCCTACCATGATGCCAGTCCTCCATCATTTGATTTTGCACCCGTTTACACAGATCTGCACCCCGCCGTGGAACTTGAGAGTTTGCGTTCTCCATTCGAGTGCTTTTTGACTTTTGTTCCCGAAAAGTTAATCATTTACCTTTGTGACTGTACAAACAAAAGAGCATGCAGCTACTTTACAGGTAAGCCAGGTAAACATTATTATTATTATTATTATTATTATTATTTATTATTATTATTATTATTATCATTATCAAAATCTGGTACCTGGGAAGGGGTTTCATTTTTACATCTGGAGTTGATGTGGTTAAATCGATTAGCACAGGACCTGAATGTTTCAGATATCTGGTGTCTGCAAAACCCTTCTGGAAAAAGACTACACTTGTTTTTCCTTGTGTCATAAAACACATTCAAGAATTGACTATCTTCTGTCTTCACCTGATATAGCTGTTCGCCAATACAATAACAGTGCTTCCTGCGATTTCTCTCCGATCACAACACATTACGGTGTGAATGTCAGTTCCGCCCTACAGCTCAAAAATCAACACGCTAGCAATTTAAGGTAACTTTACTACAAAACTCAGAGTTTGTTGCCCAGTTTAAAATTAAACTAGTGTATGTCTTTTTTTAAAATTAACAGTAGCTCAGTGAACGACCAAGCTATGGAGTGGGAGGCTACAAAAGGCTTCATAAGAGACAATACTTATTTCGCTTATCATGTAAAAAAATCAAGACTTAAACAGATTAATGATCTGGAAAAATGCTGTCAATTGTTGGAGCATGCATAAAAAATAACTACACCCGAGCTGATGAAGAAAAACTGCGAGCCGCCAGGGCAGAGCTTAATTTACTGCATAGACGGGCAGTTTATTATGCATGGAATCTTTGGAGTTTAGTAATAAATCCTTATCAGCGAAGAGAGTGTAACCAGTTTTGGCTACAAACCAGGAGCAACCATTTGAAAATATTACTGTCATGGAAGTAAACCCAGCTGATTACTTGCACTGAAATTAAAGCAAAGGGAATCTTGGGCATCCATTCAAACTTTCTGTTGGTCCTCAAAGGGACTCATTTATGATCAAAAAGAAGTTAGTGCAACTTTCCTGTCTTTTTTTCCCCTGGTGGTTATAACTCTAACACCACGTTAGATGAGGTGGCATGAGCTAATTTCTTGCAAAACCTCCCTTCCAAAACTATCTGAGGTAGAATCAACAGAATTAGGCAAACCCTTCTCACTGGATGCATTAAAAACAGTACTGGAAAGTGCTATAAAAAAAAAAAAAGCAAAACCCCAGGACTTGACGACATTCCCCCAGAACTGTTATTGTTTTGGGATATACACTCGGCCCAGTCTATCTGGACACAATACACTTGAAAGTCGAGAAAGCTGCATTTCATTGTGGATCTTAATACTGCTCTAATTTCTCAGATTTTTGAAAAATGGGAAAGATCCCATTATGTGTGCATATTATCATTCAGTCTCTTTGATTAACTCAGACACGAAGCTGTATTCTAGAATTTTAGTCTAGAAAATTATATGGGGAAACGTATTCACCCTGATCAGTCTGGCTTTATGAAGGGACTCGGAAATGCACAAATAAAAATGAAAGTAAAAGAAAGTAATTATCTTGAATTCATTTTTAACAGTATTATATATTATATCTAAACCATTGTGCATAAATGTTTAAATTTTGTTTAGCAGCTCAAAGTGAACCACAGAAGAAAAACAAAACACAGAATATATCACCTCCGAACTTTCTACCTGCAGGCATGCAGGATTTTGATTGAGTGGATTTCCACTCTGATATGGGGGTGTGAAGCAGTGAATCTGGTGATTCTGCCTATGGAGAGCGCTCATACTGCTGATAAACTTTGCTGTTTTCAACTTGTCATGTAGTTGAATACTATGCCATGTAGTTGAATGCTCCGATAAACAATTTGAAATGTCCAATTATGATCTTTTCCCTCATTTCTGAATTTTTTAGAAGTATAAATGCTCCGATAAACAATTTGAAATGTTCAATTATGATCTTTTCCCTCACCGCAGCGAGTCTACACAGCATGGACATTCTGAGGGCGTATGAGCATCCTTTGATCTCACAAGCCTAAAGCCAGGATCGCTTTTACGCCGAGCAATCCAGAGCAGAGGTGGGAGGGCTACTGATCCTGGAAGGCAGAGATCAGGGGGGGGGGACCCAGTGGTTGTCACATTTTAATGACATACTTGTAATAATAATAATAATAATAATAATAATAATAATAATAATATCTTTATTTTTATATAGTGCCTTTCATAGCTGACCATCCTCACAGAGCACTTTACAGAGGTTGCCTGTGAACTGTGCATTATGTGCAGAGTCACTTACAATAGAACATTGATATAAGATCTCATCCTCAGGATGGAGCACAAAGAGGTTAAGTGACTTCCTCAGGGTCACACAGTGAGCAAACTATTGACTGGTTAGGAAAAGTGGGGATTGTCAGGGTTCACTTGTCTACCTGGTACCTATTTTCTGTGTCAAATTACTCTCATGGGGTCTGGGGAGAGATGAGGTGGATGTAGATGTGCCGTTTGGTTTGTATAAAAAAAAAAAACAATAAAACTGATCACAGAAAGAAGTCTCTCTTGCAGCTGCTTGTACCGCAGCTGTAGCTAAAGCTAACAATACCTGCCTAATCCATGACCCAGTCCTACTGTACTTCTGAACATCTGTTAGTGTTTCCTAATAGTAGATTTTTAAGCTGAGTCTGAATGCCCATTTAAAGCTGACTTTTGTTGTTTTACATGTTAGTTAATGGCATTTATGTATTCTTGCTGCAGACCCAAGTCATTGAGGATGATAAAGTACGAAGAGGAGGACAGACCTACACCACAAACATCAGGGGGCAAGTTCCTCCCCTTGTCACAACAGATTGTTTGGTTCAAGATCAAGGTAACTGCTTGAACATCTTCCTTTAAAAGTAGTAATCTTGATTATTAGGTATTCCTAGAAGGGGAGCTTGTTAATCCTCCTGTGATAAAATGGATGCATGTCTTTTTGGGTTCCAGATAAAGAGCTAACATTTCACAATATTAATTTGACACACCGTACACAACTGTACTATGTAATTATTGCATATAGCTTTTACCGCCACACTGTCAGAACATCCTATATCAGAAATATGGGTAAAGTGATGTATTTTGCGGAATGTGCACTGAGCTATTTCATAAATTATGTACAGATTATAATTTTTTTTAACAGCAAATAGAGAGATAAATGCACTGACATCATCAAAATCAATGTCAAAGTTATTCAAGCACTTTATAATAGCTTGTGAAACAGTGTTGTAATCAACAGCCTGTAGCTCAATTGTATTTGCAAGGACAGCTTTCAGTTTTACGTCAGATGCATGTTCACCATGTAGGCCTTGCAAAACAAATACAGTGTGTAACACATACTGATCTTGGGCATCAGTCGACTTGCCAGTGACCACTGACAAGCAACCAGACTGTTTTACCAATTCCATAATCTCCTGCTTGTGATACTCGGCAACTTTAGGCAAGTATTCATGTCTCAGCTGGACTGATGAAGGAATCACTCCACCATTTGCAAACACATAACATTTTATGTTTTTCATGCTTCTCGGTTTTCAGTGGACTTCTTTAGTGTGGAAGTCACCGTCTTTTGTTTCTTTGCAAGTAAAGCAGTCGCAGTACTGCTCTGGATTTCTGCTTTTCTCTTTCGATGAATACTTGAATCTAAATTCCTGTCAACAGACGATTTTCAGTAGTGATCTACGGTAACTTTGCAGGACGTACAGTAGAGCTTACCACCATCGCTGTGTAAAACTCCTGCTGGATACTGTGTTATGCAATCTGCTGCAGACAGATTTTTAGCCTTTTTAGAGACAACCATTTTCTTGTTTACAGTGTGTGGTATTTAAATTTCCTGCATAGTCTGCATATAGTTACATGACATAATCACTGTACAGTACTATGTGCATGGCGAATATACATTCGGTTAAGGTTTTTTTTTTTTTTTTTTTAAATAAACAATTAAAAACTACCTCTAATTTTCTCCGAGAGACATCCTCCCTCTCTTACATGTCAATGAGAGTTATATACACACACACACACACACACAAACTAGGGCTTCTGGCTTTCTGTGTTTTCTTCCAACTTTTCGCCTCTCCTTTACAAATGAATTTCACAACTAACAGTTTCTCTGTTTTAATTTAGAAACCAAAATAAATTAAACAGTGCTCAGGGTCATTTTAAAAAGGCAGTTACAGTTAAACACGAAGAAAACACTGATGCTGGCAAGTAAATGACTCCTGAGATTAATATTATGTTAATGTGATTTACATTACATGAGAGTACATGTTAAAGCTTCATGCTGATTTGAAATCGGCTCTCGCCAAGATAAGCACCAACTAAGACGCAGCTTTACAATAAGCTAATGTGATCCATCTGCATCTCCATCCATTTGAGTTTCTTTCTATGATGTAGATATCCTTCTGCGTGGTGTTATTGGCTAAAGTGTAATGCTGGCTCCAGGGATCAGCTTATTTTGCCTCCCCAGCACGTCAGCACACACAATAACTGTGATGCTGGCTCTGGGGATCAACCACAGTGCGGTCTCCCCAGCGCATCAGCATGACAACCGTCTGGATTGAGTTAAGTAGGGTACATCTCTGGGGTCTTCAAGTGGGCACGTTCCATCCTTGGTGTTTCATTGACTAGCTCACGACACCTCAAGAGGGCTCAACAGTGATTCTGACGTCCCAGAAGCACCCACCTCTGTCCCCCACTCAACTCCGCTTAGTTACCTGTACATCAGCGTTGCTTTCTTTCTATTGTGCTTGAGATCCCCAGGCAGAATCTTTCCGTCTCAACCACAATCAGTTGCTGCTGCTTTCCTCGACAACCCACCTCCACTGGGTAAACTCAGACTCTCTATCCTCACTGTTCTGCTTCAGCAGCTAGTTGAGCATGCCAAAGTTTCTTCCCCTAATACGCCTCATCCACGGCATCCTCCCATGGCACTGTTAACTCTACCATATGAACAAGGCGTGCTGATCCAGACCACAAGACAATGTCTGGTCAAAGGTTAGTGCTGGCAATCTCAGGTGGAAAAATAAGCTGTTGACCAACATCTGCCAGCATTTTCCAGTCTCTAGCAGCTTCCAGTTGTCCAGGGTGAGGCTTGGTTTTAACACCTTTTCTTGGTGGTTGCTCTCCTGGATGGAGGAATATTGTCTTTTGTGTGTAATGCTTTGATGAAACAGGTGGGAACTTATTGGTCAGGTTACACGTGTCTTCCAAAGCTAAGGCCAAACATTGCAGCACTTGGTCATGGAGCCAAGTAAACCGTCCTTGGCTAAGACCCACCTTACATCCTGTCAAAATGTGCCGTAATGTTGCAGGTGATGAACACAAGGGACATGAGGGATCTTCACCCACCCAGAGGTTAAGGAAAGGGCTAAGGGAAGGTCATGTGTGTGTGACGAATCATTACCATTTTGCTAATTTGCATATGTTTTGCATCGTGTTTTGTATCATTTGCGGCAGTTCTGACAGCACGTGTGAAAGGAAAGTTTGCTTCCAAATGTTTTTTAAACCTCATTACTTTTAGAAAAATGTCCTCGATCACACACGTACTAGGAGAGGAAGTTGAATTGATCACAACGAGCGATCATATCCTGTATATGCAAAAAAAGACACGCTAAAAAAAAAGAACACCACACCGCAGTTCTCAGAAATCTTGCTACGATATCAACACGAAATGTGCTGCATGTAAGTGTAAAAAATGGTCAAATGATGGACTGAATGGCTAACACTGCTTCTAAAACACAGTAACTATGAGGTACACAGATATAGAAAACATTTTTCAATTCCTAAAAACTGATTTCTTGTAGGAAATCCATGTGCTGACTGACCCTTACTCACGAGTGCTTTCTACTGCATATAATTCATAATATCTTAATATTTTGCCAGAAGACCTGCTTTTTTTTGTTTTGTTTCAGAGTAAATGTAAATAAATGTTTTAATATTAGTTTTTTTTTCGGTATGCCGTAGAAGGCTAAAGAAAGCAGACAAATATATTTTTTTAAAAAAAGTTTTTTCTAAGATGTTTATGCAGAAACCAGTGAGGTATGTCTTTGCTAAAGTTCGCAAAACAAAATTCAATGTACAGTCAACTTTTTCAAACAAAAAAAAAAAAATGATTAAGAACAAATAGGCAAGTAAATTTGACCTTTGGAGCTGTTTTTGGTCTCAGAATGCATATGCAATGACCCAATCTTAATGAATTGTTAGTAATTTACTTTACACATCTTAAATAATAAATAGTGAGAAAACAAATATATCTGTTAGTTATTTTTAAACTCTTTCCTCAGTCCACAGATTCAAGCGATTTTAATGAGATTATTCTGGTGGTGGGACAAATTCCAATGATTTTATTTTAAATATAATTTGCAAGCAATTAATATGGTCCTCTAGGTAATGCACATAAACATAAGAGATTTACAGCGTAGTACTGCATCTGTCAAAGTTAATCAAGAATGCATATTAATTAAAAAATTTAGACTTTGAGCCTTTAGAGTTTTAATTGTTTAGTTTTTATCCAGCTACTTTTTATTGATTTTAATGATGCACTGGTTGGAAATGTTTGATTCAGGAAGTGGTGCCACAAATATAAAACCAAGAATGTCTCAAGATGTAAAATATTTGTGTTCACTGATACTGTTGCTGCATAGTAAATTGTCATTAAAATAGACTTGGATTAAATTAATTTCCTGATACTAAGAATTTTCTACATGATCCCAGCCAAATTTAGCAGTGTCATACTGTTGCATCATCTTGCAATTCTAATTCACTTAAGACAAATTTCCTGTTTGTGCAAATTATTTGAACAGCTAAGTATAAAGGCTATTAGGAAATGTATTAACTTGCACCCAGATTAGCACCTCTGTATTCTAATTTCATGCTGTTTTGGGACTACCGAGCCTATGATGCATTTCGAGTTGCCATGAACACAGTTTTCAAGTTGCCATAGTGCTCACACATCAATGCTATTTCCATGAAGCAGCACAAGAAACAGACACAGGTAGAGGCGATGAAAGCTGTGGATAGTGCACCACTGTACAGGAAAAGAAAGATGTTGCTGCAGATTTCAACATTCCCGCGAGCACTAGATTAAACATTCCAAAAAAAATGGAATACAATAATCCTGGCCCACGAACAGCAAACTGTGGATGCAAGTCGTCAGCTTTTTCTATTTGTTCAATACCCTGCTGACGCCTTGCTTTTGTGGTTTAAAAATGCCTGTGATCAGAATGGGACACAAGGGCAGTTCCTTTGCAATGTATACTTTATTTTCAACAAAATACACAGTACGGTTAAATGTGTAATACTTTTCATTGCACTGTAATTTAAATTTCATTTCAATGTTACTGTAACTTCAATAAAAACTGGCTATGCATTAGACTGTAATAAGAATTACTGATAAAACTTTTTTTTTATTGCTGGTCCCTTAACATTTGTGTTAATGAGGTAGTTGCATACATTTTGAGATATACTGGCACTTAAAACTTGAAATCAAGTGTGTACATGTACTGACTTAATATGCTGATATTTGTCTTTTTAGGAAATGCAAGTCCTCGTTTTATTCGCTGCACAACATACTGTTTCCCATGCACATCTGATCTTGCCAAACAATGCCATGTTCCTCTGGCAGCAGTCATGAAGCCCTTAGCAACAGTTCCACAAAACGAGGTAAGGTAATATTAGATTAATGTTATATTTGGTATTATTATTTTGTATTGTTCTTGGAGTAAGTAGGGGGGTTCCAAAAAATATAGCGTTATACGTCCCCCACGTGGTGCCACAACTGTGTGAATAATGTAGCTGTAATTTTTCTTTTCACATCCTGGAAACTTTTTACACTTATAACTTAGGATTTCAGATCTGTCATCTAAATCACTGCAGGATGAATGAGTTAAAACAAACAAACAAAAAAACATAGCAAGTGTTCTGGCTTTTGTGTTCTGTACACATCATGGATCATCATTGCTGTGTTACCTGCTTGATAATGTGGGCAATACTTACACTATTAGTGCACTAGAGTGGATATTTTGAAAATAACAACATGTGGAGATGTGAAATGCTATATTTTTTGGAACCCCACTACTTAACTCCGTAATGGTGGATCTATTACGATTGTCAGCAAGAAGGTGGATCTAAGGAAACTTAATTTCTGATTTCTTCATTTTGAAAATACTTAACCATGAACAACAGATCAAATAGGGCACCCCTTACAGCCTGTGTGGTCCAAATGTGTTTGTTTTACTTAAGTTCTGATAGAAAAAAAATCTTTGCAAGATCAGTGACCCTTAATCGTTAAAATTTGATTTTAGTGCTTTGGATTGCTAAGATAAACAGTTGTTAATTGCTACCCTGTTAGGGAAATAATGAAAGCAAAAAAGTCAGTCCGCTGGTTGCGTAGTATCTGCAGATTTCGATTAAATTGGAGGAAGAATGAATCCACATTATTTAAACCTTAATATTCTCGACAGACTTGTCCACTTCCATGACCATTTCAGATCTAAAACATGCTGCTTTATCCTATTATCTGCTACAACATGGATTCAAGGCCCTCTGCCTTTCCATCTTTATGTAGTTGTGAAGAACTAAGTGCTTGTTCAAACTGGAATGAGGTAACTGTGATTTCTATTTAAAATCTACGGGCAGATCATAAGCTTTTCTTTACCAGCTTGCATACAAGTCCAAAGGAAAGAAAAGGACCTGCATTAAAAAGTCTATTTCTAAAACATTCTTTATGGCTTTAAGAAAAAAGGAGCAACATAACACTGCAGACCTCCAACTGCGTAAAGTTTGTGAGAGGTTTTCTGTGTTACTATACAGAGATGCTTTGATATGAAAGCCATTTCACATTTAAGGCCTCTTTTCAAATATTTTCATTTAAATTATTTCAGAGTAATTACAAAAGGGGCCTAGAAGGCCAATTATCATGAAACTGGTCAGTGAATAATTTATTTGATTTGGCAGTGTTTCTGATAGAGGTTTCATTTTGTCAAATGAAAGCAATATTTGCCAGATTGATATGATTTTATTTCTTCTAACTTACCTGGTCAAAGGTGAAGTGCATAGTGTGCATTGTAAATATTTGGATAATGATACTTCACATCTGTATTTGAACCATGTTCTTTCAACTACGCCATGAAACATAAACTTTAGAGGACTTTGTAAACTAGTAAGGTTGGGACAATGCCTCCTTTTTTTCCATTGATGCATTGTTTTCTAAAGCAGCCAATACATCAATGTCCTTAAAGTCACCAAAACTAACAGAAGTAATACATTTAGAGCTCCTGATAATATACTGAATATCTACTAAATTATTGAAAACTATCACATCAGTTAAATTACACCAGATTATGCATACCTTCTCTGAAAAAATATCTTACCCTATTTCTTCAACAAAAACTTTATTAATTTACAAAAAACAGTCCTGTATCTCAGTGTCTATTTCTTATATTTTATTTTTAAGAAACAGCATAGTGTCCACATTCTTTGCTTTTAAAGATGAACAGTGCTTGTTTACAATCTGCCCAACCCTGCTGAAAACCATCGATGAGGATCAAAAGATACGATGCATCACCCCGGCCTTATAAACTAGTGACATAACGTTAAAATCGAATCATCTGTGTCATGTTATTACTAGCAACATATCTAATGTTTTAAATCTTTGGTTGGTAGTTTGTAACACTTAAACTCATGGTAGCATTCAGGGCTTCCAAGGTTAGAATTTTAGAAGTTAGAACGGTTGGTAATGCTCCCCCCATTAATAATAAAGTGAAAGGGGTAGAAGAGCAAAGAGCCAAATGTAGTTGAAAGGTCAGATTGAGCTTCATTACAGAGTACACTGGGGACAAAACCGCAGGGAACTGGAAGGAGACAGTGTTTCTATATATATATTGATCATGTTAATGGCTTGTGCTTATATTAAAAAGAGGTACCACTCTGTAATCACGTATCCTGGCATAGTCTGCATTGTTTACAAAAGCTTGGATTCAAATAATTCCAGTTCAATGTGTCTGCTGTCCAAACGTATTCTATTATACAGTCGCAGACATAAATATTGGCACCCTACACTTAATTCAAGAAAACATGTTAAATGTAGTTGAAAGGTCAGATTGAGCTTCATTACAGAGTACACTGGGGACAAAACCGCAGGGAACTGGAAGGAGACAGTGTTTCTATATATATATTGATCATGTTAATGGCTTGTGCTTATATTAAAAAGAGGTACCACTCTGTAATCACGTATCCTGGCATAGTCTGCATTGTTTACAAAAGCTTGGATTCAAATAATTCCAGTTCAATGTGTCTGCTGTCCAAACGTATTCTATTATACAGTCGCAGACATAAATATTGGCACCCTACACTTAATTCAAGAAAACATGTTAAATTAAGCATTTTGTGAACATTACCCAATAATTAACGACAAATACCAAAATACAAAATGTCATTATAAAAACCATTATTGAAAACCATTACACAGTAACTAAGCTGCATTATAAAGTCAATAGCCAGAAAAAGAGGTAATTATTTCCAACATCTGTTGAAGAAGAACATTTTGGCAAAACAGCAGATGATGGTCAAGACAAAGTAGCTGGATTCACTTTTGAGAAAAGCACTCGTAGTGAACTACAATAAAGGAAATGGCTACAGAACAGTATCAGAGAAATATAGAATACCAAAATCCACAATCGGTAATAATCAAGAAGAGCCAAACCTGTTTTTAAATACAGACTAGCAATAAAAGTATACCTCCTAGGAATAAAAGTGGGGTAATGAGTTGCATGTATAATACAAAATAATGTTTTGTGCTGTCCATTGTTACAGTATCACACATTCAAAGCTAGAACAATGTATTATTTGTAACACTGGGTAAAAAAAAAAAAAAAAAAAAAAAAGTTACAATATTATCTTTTTTTTTTTTTAACCCTAAAACCAGAGAGGCTCCACACCTTTATTTTGCTTTATTTACTCTGTTTCCTTGATATTCGAATAAGGCCTTTGTTTGTATATTAGTTACAGTGCCATTGAGATACTTTGCCCACCGAGTAATCCACAGTGCAGATTGTTCTTGAAAATTAAAATGTTATAAATGTTAGAAAAATGCAGTGCCATTTAGAAAGCATTCCTACTCTGTTAGAAATTATATGAAGCATAGTGCTTCAAAGTTATTTTCTTAAATTTGTGTGTAGTATTGCAATGGTTACTTACAGTGTATTTCCTGTACATCTCTGAAACACTATCCATGCACCTCTCATGCGCCAAGATTAATGCGTATTGCCATTTTATTACCAGTGTTTATATAACCACTACTTGGAGTTTTTCCAAATGAAAAAAAGAAAGCAGTGGGTGGGCAGAAAAGTGGTCTTTTAAACATACACATTCCTTATCAATTATCTCCATTGAAAATAGGGACAAGAAAAGATATGAGTCATGTTTTCCTAATATCATGCCATGATGCATACTCCTTTATAAATTGTAGTCGCAGACCATTGATTTAAGGATAATCATTTAGTAAACTTTAATCACTTTTTAAAAATAAAATAAAAAGGAAAATATACCATTTCTAGTAATTTTAACAAATAATATTTATAAACTAACACAAGTCTTTAATTATATGAGTCAATTGGATTAAATCCAATGTTTGTATAGTATGGAAGTCACTTAGTCATAAGGCTGTTCAAAACATTTCCTTAAACTTGTCTTATAATACACACCATCCTTTTTTATTTATTTATTCTTATTAAATGGTTTACACCGGAAACTGCTTAAACCATTACATCCCAGGGGACCGGCTTATCTAATGCATAGTTCATTACTTCAGAGTAACCTCTCAAGGTTCGGGGCTGATGGCATAGAATTGCAGTGCTGACTCCAGAAGAGTGCTGTTATACTTAATGCTCATAATTGTTGCAGCAATTCTATACAGCGAAAGTACTTGACAGATCCTAGAACAATTAAAAAAACATTTAGCATTTTGCACAGGCATCTTGATACAATTTATGTCATGAAATGTTTTAATTTTTTAATGCTTTGTTAAATACCATCTCCCTGTAGTTACTAACTTTTCATTCAATGCATTTCTAACAGAATCGGGTTTATTAATTATTAATTACTGTAGTCAAAAGTTTACATACTCCAATTAAAATTTATTTCTAGTAATTTCTCATACAAAGAATTTTAGGAAAAATCTTTTGTACCAAAAGTTTTGCTGTTGTGGATGAGGAAGAAAAGTTACAAGAAATAGATGTTTACAATTTTTTCAGCCATTTTTAGGAAAACTCCAAAAATGCTAATTCAAAAGTATTCATATCCTTTGGTTCTGTGATAGTATTGTCTCCAAGGTGCTAGACATTTGAATATGATAATGTAGAACCTAATTTTAGAAAATGCTGGATTGTAGGTGAACATTCTTAGAGAGTATAAACGGGTTAGGCATAGGATGATTGCTGTCATTACCAACCTGGCCCTGTGAGGTACCGGGCTGACTAGAAAATTCTGCTCCTTACCTATAAAACCTTAAATGGTGCTGCTCCTGTGTATTTGAGGGATTTATTGCAAGACTACATTCCAGCGTGCAATTTAAGTTCCACGGATGCCGGATGTCTTATTCAGCCTAGGACTAGGTTCTGTACTATGGGAGACTGATGGAACATGCAGCCCAGATCTGTGGATATTTTTAATTTTTGCTAAAGACAGCTTTTGCTGATTTATTTTAACTTTTGATTTGTTTTATTGAACTAATATTTTATCTGTACCTTTTGTATATTGTGTGTTTGGATTGTTGTTGAACAAGCAATTGAAAACTGAAATTTAACTTTAAAACCGTTTTGGTTCTCATTTCTTACATTCCACATAACAGAAAGTCATAACAAAAAACATATACTATGTAAAATCGCTAGACAACATTTCCAGCAAGTTGGGCACTGTTTGAGCGAGGCATTTCAGAATGACGTGCTGGCCTTTTTTTCTGTCCGATGAGATTCTGACTTGCTCGAAAGCAGCACAACTATACTGCTATTGTCCAGCTGTCTTCTGACTGCAACAGGCTTCAAATCAGACTACTACTGGTACCACGAAAAAAAAAGAAAAAAAAAAAACTACAAATGTGCAATTGCTACTAATAATAATGAGAACAATAAAACTGTTGGATATATAAGGATGTTCAATAACGCTGATGTATAGATTTTACAAGTCCAACCTTTATTTTACAAGAGTTGCCAAAGGTCAGGATGGTAACCAAACAAGACCTATTTTGTAATAGGACATCCCATCTCTAGTATGTCCAATAGGAATCCATGGATGGGATCATGTAGTTATTTATTTATGTCTTTTGGATCGTTTCCAAGTCGCGTATGGTGTGGATTGACATTTGGCAAGAACGTTCACGTCCAGTGTGGATGCAGCTTTAGTGTTCAAGGAAACACAATGTTTGCTGGTTATATTAAATTGAAAATGTTATTAAATTCAAACGGAGTTTTAAAAGTGTTTGCCCAAAAATTGCATATCCTACAGCCAGGCACAATTGAATGATTGAAAATGTCCCAAAATATGAGCATTTCAAATACAGGTAGTGAGATTAGTCCCCCATACAAATCTATAGAACTAGATACACTGCAATGTTTAGAGGAAGCATTTTCTTTCTGCTGCTGTATGTTCCCGATTTAAAAGTTGAAAAACAAGTTAATTTATTTACTTTATTAGTGTGAAGAAAAAATATCAAAAGAATCAAGGATATGTTAAAAGAAAACGCTTCGATACGGACAACATGGGACACAGCAAAGGTGAAGTCATGAGTTTCTTGTAAACACTGCAGGGGGTTCTGGAACACTTTAAACAAAATACTTGCATTATTATGTCTAGGGTACTTTTTGATTATTACAGTATGGGTTTAAACTACTGCAGTTAAAACTGAATTAAGGCCAGGATTTGAAATAAATAAATAAATGTGTCATGTTTATTCTTGGAATTAAGTTTTGAATGTTTGGTTATTTTAATTTGCTGCATACTTCAATGCTGTTCTTCTGTACTAGAATAGTACAGGTACTCTAGTAAACTTTGAAAAACAACCCTGTTAAATATAAAACTGTACACTGTATTTACCTTTTAAAGGGCAATTGCATAATTCATGATGGGACTGCAATCTGACGCTTACTTCCAGTTGTGTAGACGAGTCATGTTTCAACAAGCAGCAAATAACAACAGGTGACACATATCGTGCATAAATGTCCGGAAATGGACGTGAGATAATAAGCTTCCTCAAAACACAGTGCTGCATTCCTAAAACATTAAGGATTCCTTAGAGTATGTAGAGGAGCGATGCTTACTTGGAAGTAAGGAAAACCCTTGAGGAATAACTAGCACGCGGTTATTTTTTTTTTTTTGCATTTTGACCACTTTTTTAAACTCTTCGATTGCATTCCCTGCCTCAAGATGGCTTCACATGTAACTGCATGGACCTCTCATAACTACATTTCCCATGTGTGAGCAGGAGGATGATGGGAAATGTATTTCTGAGAGGTCCATGTGGGTACATGTGAAGCCATCTTGAGGCAGAGAATGCAATTGAAAAGTTTAAAAAAGTGGTCAAAATGTAAAGAAACAACAACAAAAAAAAACAATACACACACCTTATGTAAACATTTGTAGCAACACATGGGAACATGTAACACAATAAAATAAAATGGTCCTGATGTACCCTTTAAAAGCAAATTAGAAGGTGCATCATATCATTCTATCAAATAATAAAGTCTTTGTCTTATGTAGGTATTCACTTCAATTCAGGCCACTAAAATTTCAGTTTACAAAAGCTCCCCTATTTCAAAAACTCAGTGTTGACAGGTATGTGTATCACAGATGACTATATGCAAGCCATGCCCTGAAACCATGCCTTAATTTGCTACAGTTCAGTTTAAATGAGCGCTGACTGAATTAAACAAAGCCTTTGTATTTGACAGCACCAGCTGAACCGAATCTTATTAAGTTTACTGAGTAGTCATGCAAAATATAGGGTTGGTCTGTTGGGTTAGTTTTGTGTTTGGATTTTAATTGCTGTCTTGGACTTCATACAGAACCATATAGAAACATACTTTTGTTTCTAAATATCTGATGCTCCTTCCCTTTGTATATACGGAGGTCCAGTCGTGGTTGATTGTTTGTACGATTTTCTTGTCAGCAGCTGCAAAGGACTGTAGCCTGTAAAGAATAAATAAATGTCAATTCTGTTCAGACAAAAATGTGGTTGTGTCAAGTTAGTATTTTCACATTAATAGATGCCTGCAGAAACATTATGCTAGTCTTGTAAATGCACCTAACTGGAACTGTAGCTTAAATTAGGTTGTTCATGATTTTAAGAAATGACTTAAACTTTCAACATTTCTTATTTTATTTGAGTGAAATATTCTAAAGAGTCTTTTCATCCTGTTCAATCAGTAACAAAAATTCCTGCAATTTAGTTTAGCCATTCTATTAGGTCCAGTTCTGTTTATTGCATATGATTTTTCATCATTTTTCCCAGGTAAACTATAACTAAACCGAGGCCTATATGTTAGATTGAAAAGTAGTACATTAGGTAATCTATATAAAAAAAAGTGGTGTGTATATTATATATCTATTTATATAATATATATGGTATATATATATATAAAAAAAATTTTTTTCACCACACATGGAACATTTGGTACCCTCTGGGCCGGGTATTGTACGGGGATGTGGGCCCATAAGATGTAATCGCTGCAAGGCTTACATGTGTCCGCTAATGCAGTTTATTGATGGTGGTCGCAGATATCAGTGCTCTTTCTGCAGCTGTGTCAATGAAGGTAAGTCATTATGAATAATAAAGAATTATTAAAGAATAAAAATCAAAAGGAGTTGTCCAAAAGCTTTGTTTATTCAACTCAAATCAAGGAAGAACTCTGGATGATGTCCACTTTCTTGTAACTAGGCTTAACAAACTACTGGTATTTACCACTAAACGGTTCTGTTTCAAGTTATTTATAGGTTAAATGTGCCTGTCAAAATGTATTTAATGGGCGAACATCCCATTCATTTCTGTCTGACCTACGGGTCTATTTTCAAAGAAGATATCATGCCGTATTTGTTCAAGTGCTGCGCGCTGCCCCACATGCAGTGCATTAAGAGCTTGAGCAGGATAGCATCAGAAATGAGGCTCTGAGTCAGTAAAGCTGCAGTTAAGTGCATGTGCACTTTTTACAGAACACAAAAACAGGAACAAACAAGGCACAGGGGCAAAAATAAACAGTTTAAACAAAAACATTACTGCTTAGGCTGGGCATTGGCCTTCACTGAGACAGTACATATATTAACAAAAACTCCTCTCAACACACCAGACAAAGGAATTCTCCCCTTTTATACGTGTGGCCACTCCCCAATTAGCACTCAGTTACGTAATTGGGGAAAGGCCAAACTTGTGATTGTTGGCAGGGACATTTAACCCTGTCCCTACCAACCTTGCATTCCCACACACACACTTTTTATATTAAGGGTTTTCGCACAGCACACATGGCCGCAATCGGCCACCTCCCCGCTTGTCTGGTTTTCTCCCTCCGGATTCTTGTGGTTGGGTTGGCGGCTGGGCTAGTCCCGACTCTGGTGTTTCCTTCTGGAGACCGAGAACTGGCGACAGGGGACCCAGGCAATGTGAACAGGGCGTCGGGAGCGTAGGTTGGCGACTGGGCGGGTGCAGTAGCCAACCGAGGTGCCAGCCTTGGCTACTGTGGAGTGACTTCTGGACTACCAGAGGGAAAAGGGCAGGAGACCAGACGATCAAGGTCTGGACACAAATGCCGGGTGTCTGGGAGCCCAGGTCGTGGGCTGTGACCCATAGGCACAGAGTTGTGACATAGGGGTGGTGTTTGGGGTTGTGGCAGAAGTGTTCCCCTTGCCTCCTCCTTTGGCCTGAGTTGGTCCTGAGTCTTCTTTAAGTGGTGCCTGTTTAACCTCCTTTCTACGTCTGTGACTTTTCCCCTTTCTGGGCTCCTCTACAGAGGGTGGCCCCAATGTTGGCTGCTGGGCCCTCTGGCAGTGGCGACACTGTTAGCAGCGCAGGGAACTGGTACTATCCCACTGCTGACCCTATGTAACAGGATAGCATCGGAAAGGAGACTGAGTCGTGAAAACTGCAGTTAAGCACATAAGCACACTTTTACACAAACAAGGTACAGAAGCCAAAATAAACAGTTTAAACAAAAACACTACTGCTTCGGGTGGGCATTGGCCTTCACTGAGACAGTACATATATTAGCAAAAACTCCTCTTAACACACCAGGCAAAGGAATTCTCCCCTTTTATACATGTGGCCACTCCGCAATTAGCACTCAGTTACGTAGTTGGGGAAAGGCCATGCCTGTGATTGTTGTCAGGGACAGATTTAACCCCATCCCTGCCAACCTTACTTTCCCACACACACACTTTTTACATTAAGGGTTTTCGCCCTGCCATGTGGTCATGTACAGTTAAATGAAAGCCAAATCAGTATGCTAGGCTGCTTAGTGAAAATATGTACAATATAAGCAGCACTTATGATTGGACATTTCTTTAACTTATATTAACATATATTGGATGCAATAAGACCCTCTTTATCAATTTGGATTGACAGTAATTAATAATGATATTTTAATACTTATATTCTTTACAGAGGACACAGAAATAGAAACAACCCAGAACTGAGATAAGATCAGCAATTCAGTCAGATTTATTGGCACTTATTTTGTGTTAGTTTCAATTAAAAAAGGTCAATGAGTACATTACATTATATCATTTACAACAATGATATATCATGTTTAAATCCTTGGTTAGATAATAATTGCTTACAACATTGCTTAGAGCAGTACAATATCATAGATGGGTTTCTTTTTTTTTTTTTTGTCTTCCAGTGCCGCCATTCTATTTCCAACATCTGGACCATGTTGGCAGGAGATTGGATTACTATGAGAGGCCAGAGCTATCACTAGGATCGTACGAATTTATTGCTACTTTGGAATACTGCAAGGTAAGCGTTTGAGGTAATTCCGACAAGATTGCAGAAAACTGATAACCTAGGTAATCCCCCCCAGGTGTTTTTTTAACGTAAGTATTTTTTTTGTATAATTATACATTCTGCTTGGAGACACATGTATACAAACGTGTTATTCTATGACCTGAGGGATCTTACAATACTTCCTGAAAGTTCTATTGAAAAATATTGATGTTCGGACAGATTACAAGACATTGTTTCACCTGAGTGATTACAATGACATAATACACGTTTATTCTCAGGGTCTTTATAAGCAGTAGTGGACACTACTCTCGATTTTATTTTCTCAAAATAAATGTTTATAAATAAAATATTTCCATTATTATCAGTAATAAGGAAATAACATACCTGATAAAGTTAGTTAATGAAGTATTACTACTCATATTAACTCATTTCATGATATTCGTAAATGTTGCAAAAACCAAAATATTAAAACACATGAGAAGAAATGTTCTAATATAACTAAGTCAAATGCATTGGCTATAGTTTTCCCAATTTATTTTTTTCTTAGCTGTAAACAAGTTCCTGTGTTACATTTTATTGCTGTGCAATGTCTCAGTGACGAAAAAAAAAAAAAACAAGCAGGCAGTGAAATTCAGTCCCTCCCCTAGCCAATGATATGCGTCTGCAGTCTGTACTGCGAAGTATGCTGCCCCAGTCAAAAAAACAGACATCCCGGTCCTTAAAAGGTTAAAACAAAAGCACATGCATTATATAAGAGTGAAGCTTATATGAGTTTACAAATACACTGATACAACCACTAAGAACTCCAAAACCATTTAAGCCATGAATTATATTTTAGTTGTTACGGCACCCATAAAATTGCTGACATATTCGGGTCATATGACTTTTTGCACTTGAAGGTACTGGCTTAACACTTCTTACATATATGGGTATAAACTGTAGTCTGTAATTCTCACGGCTAAGTTCGATCATGGGTGTCATGCAAGAATATTTTTTTTTTGACAATTTGACAAAAATACTGCTCCCACAGTGTCAGAGCCTCAGAAACCATTTTTAAGTAGTGGCTTGATATTTGCAGGGTTTTATGTACCCTATATACTGAATCTCTTCGCAACCATGACACTGGCCTCTGATCTATTATGTCTGTAATATTGAGGTGACTTTTTTTATTCCTTTGGTATATACTTTGGAGTTATTGTCTTAATGTTTGAATTTCTTTAAGTCACATTATCGTTGTTGTTTAACTTTATAGTTTGTACATAGCTGTATCCATGGTTCTCTTAATAAAGTTACAATACAGGTGAGGCCTAGTAAAGAATAATTTCACTCCCACATGTTTTTTTTTTTTTTTAGTTTTTTTTTTTTTTTTATTTGAGCTACCTAGTGAAATATGCTTGACAAGCATGTCTGAATGTTGCCTGGTGTTACATGGAGGGGGGGGGGGGGGGGGGGGGGGTTAATTTATGCTACTGTACCAAAGGTGTTTTTTTTGTTTGTTTGTTTGTTATAAAAACTCACTTCCCTAGTTGTAAAAATGTGACATTTAAAAGTGAATTAGGAAACAGCTTTCCAGCTGTGGGCATTCACTGATGTTTTTATTTTAATATGTCTTAATTTTTACAGAACAACAGGCCTCCAAACCCTCCAGCTTTTATCTTCATGATTGATGTGTCGTACAGCAACATTAAGAGTGGTCTGGTCAAATTGATATGTGAGGAACTGAAAACATTGCTGGACAGACTTCCGAGGTAATATTTCCTGTTAGTTTTATTTCTGTCCTGTTGGTGAACGTCTCACTTTTAACCTCTGGCCTAATAGGGCTGCAATTCTATTACGTTTCTGGGATAATATTTAGTAAACAACTGTATTGTATAATTTTCTGGATTAAATTCTAGGATTCTTTGTTAAGTTCCATTACTGGTGTGTCCTGTAATCATTTACAAGCGTTAAGGTATAGTAGCAGCATAATAAAGCAGCGCACTCACCCCTGAGGATTCTGAGTGGTGATGCTCAATTATTTCATTTCTGCAACACTTTGGATATAAAAGCTTACAGTGTAGTTATCTGTGCAGCTGTGAGGCTGTGGGCTCCATTGCAAACTGTAGGACCTACAGCATTGTATACAAAATTGTATGAAGACAGTTCTGTCTAATCCTGTAGTGTATCTAAATAACATTATAAATACTTTTTTGTGCAGCAGTATTTATTTCTCGGCAGTTTTTCTTTTATAACTATTTTAAAGTGATTTTTAGCGTAGGTGTGTTGAACTATTTGTAGACAGCTTTAATCTCCATAAATTAAAAAAAAAAAAAAAAACGCTTATGTGGAAATATTTGTGCAAAAGGTTACATCATTTGGAAAGCATTTTGGTATAAACTGAAAACCTGAATATTAAGTTAGCCAGACTAATGAAAAGCAGATTTAACATTCTAAACTATTTTAAGCAGTCCATCATACACTTAATATTTCAAATCCATGTTTAAAAAAAATGTGTTACATAATAAAATATCTTTATATACTCCAAACACATAGAAAGCATAGATTTGTATCCTTACACATTTTAACATCAGCACAATGTCAGAAAATACATATAATAATGTCAGAAAATATAATATGTATATATATTATCTATATATATAATATATTATATATTATATAGTGTGTGTGTGCGCGCGCGCATAAATATATACAGTTTTGACCTATGGATATGTATTAAGATCTGAATCATTATGATTTTAAAAATTCACATTTATACAGCATGCATTTATGAAACTAAGTTTTGTATGGTGTGAAGACATTATTGATCCAGATATGAAATATTTGGCTATAAGTGAGATTTTGTCGTGATTGCAATTACATTTGGATTATAGCTGCTGTATGTTAGACATCTGTCCTTATGGTGTAGTATGAAATCTAATAAGCTCAAACAAAGCTTTTTATTATTTTAGGAAGTTTTTTTTTCTTTTGTTTGTTTGTCTCCTGCAGAACCAAGACTTGAGACTGTATAGAAACTTACATTTTGTGTGAATGTTTTCAACTAAGCTACACTGAAGTAGAGCAGTTTTAGGGCAGATTGTAAACTTACAGGTTACAGTGTACTGCCATCTTGTGAGTATATCCTATAACACAAACATAATTTAATGCAGAAAAATGACCCTGGAATAATTCTAATTACGACTTTGCTCTCTCACAGTTACAGGGTGTTTTGTCAAGTTTTTACTTTAACGATTTTCAGCAGCTGCAAATAGTATAGAAATTCCTGCAATAGTCCTGTTGATAACTTTTGCAGATATTGTGCATTCCATCATCCATTACTTTCATTATAGCACATCATTTACTGTAATGTACGTATTTGATCCCTCATAAATTATTAAGGTAATTATTCATCCATAGATACTTATTTTATTTAGTGTACTTCATATACTCTGCACTGGTTGGGTACAACATGTACTGCATTTTGAAAAAAATGGTATGTCAGTAACATACCCTCCAGGGCTATAAATAACACTCTGCAGGTGTTAGGTTGATGAGAAGATGACTACCATTGATGTGCATAGTTTCATTAAAACCAGACAGGTAGTTCTTAACTAATCTATGCAGCTGACTCATCAGCTTTACTGCTGGGCTATGTTAAGGAGAATCCATGTGAATAAAATGCCAAAAAATACCAATTAATTAAACACAGTTGTGTTCACAGTTTCTTCATCACCACAATAGTTCAGATGTGGAAAACATTATCTCAGGTATATAAATCATCAATGGTTGTGGGTTCCAGAGGTCCTGTTGGAAGACAGACACAGTAGATATATAAAGAGTAATAACATTAGTGTCTACAGTAAGCAACCAGTGAGAGTAGAATGTCTTTGTTAGGCACTAAACATTTTTAGAGCAGAAATGCATATGCTAAACTAACGGTAACCAAAACTAAAGTTGACCCTTCTATTCCTGGTCTTTGTTTCAACCCTGTTCTAAATTGTTTAATTAAACCTCCATCCAGACCCTGAAGTAGTTCATTATCTCATTGTACCTGGAGTGGAATGGCCCTCCAGGACTGTGATTGGACACCCCTGGTTAGCGTTACTGAATTTAAGAGAAGGGAGCTAGTGCACTGTAACACACAATGTTTTGTGACTGTGAAGTTATGAACAATTTCAAGAGTCTGATGACAGGAGATAAGAGTCCTGCAATTGAAAGTATATAAGCAGGCTTGTTTACATTTGTATTAGCACTGTGCCTTACATTGTACACTGCTTCCTGAACTGTTCACTTTTACTGCATGCTGTGGAGCGGGGATTGTAACGTCCCACTGATTTTCATGCTTTAAAACTGCAGTTGCCTAAACAAATTACTAGAACCAGCTCTTTGATAAGCAGTTGATACTTTTGCATACGAGACATTTATTATAAGTTTGAGTAAGTTCACTCAAAATCTGTTGTTAAATCTGACTAAATGTTGAGGCCAAAACAGATCTTTATACAGGGTAAGTTCTTTATACAGGAAATCATTGTTTTTGTCTTCTTCCTTTCAGGGAGGAGCAAGCAGAGAAGTCTGTAATTAAAGTTGGATTTGTTACCTACAACACGATTCTCCACTTCTACAATGTAAACAGCAACTTGGCCCAGCCCCAGATGTTGGTGGTCTCAGACGTGTCTGAGATGTTTGTGCCTCTGCTTGATGGCTTCCTTGTAGACTTTCAAGAATCTCAATCAGTTATTAACAAGTAGGGAGCTATAATTATTAGCTTATTTATGTATTGTATGTATCGCACAATCTTTACGCACTGTGGATTTTTCTACTGTGAATAAAGATGATAAACATTCACATTTTGTAGTAAATTTATTATTTTGACTATTACAATATACTTAGGATTATGAAAAAAAAAAACACACACAATTATGATTTCATAATTACTCAAGTAAAGTACAAGCTACAGAAGAAACTTTATTTTCAGAGCGCATTTGCAATCACTTCCTAGCTGATTTATTTGATAAATAACCGTTCTTTCTGATTGCAGAAAAGGTGCATGATTTGAAGCCTGCTTGTAGTTCTTGTAGTTCTTAATGCTTTTCCTCCTTGTCTGTAGCCTCTTGGACCAGATTCCAGAGATGTTTGCTGACACCAATGAGAGCGAGACTGTTTTTGCCCCTGTCATCCAGGCTGGCATGGAAGCATTGAAGGTTAGAAATCCACTGTATGGTAAAGGGAAAGGAAATCCTTATTAGGGTAGAACCAAGACTTGAGATTTTATAGAAACATACATTTTGTGTGAATGTTTTCAGCTAAGTTACATTGAAGTAGAGCAGTTTTAGTAAACTTAATTTTAAGAGCAATAGCATATAGGTTACAGTGTACTGCCATCTTGTGAGTATACCCTATACCACAGACATAATTTGATGCAGAAAAATGACCCTGGAATAATTTGAATTACTACTTTGATATCTCGGTTACAGGATGTTTTGCCAAGTTTTTACTTGAACGATTTTCAGCAGCTGCAAATAGTATAGAAATTCCTGCAATAGTCCTGTTGATAACTTTTGCAGATATTGTGCATTCCATCATCCATTACTTTCATTATAGCACATCATTTACTGTAATGTACTTATTTTATTTGGTGTACTTCATATACTGTGCACCGGTTGGGTACAACATGTATGGTGTTTTGAAAAAATGGTATGTCAGTAACATACCCTTCAGGGCTATAAATAACACTCTGCAGGTGTTAGGCTGATGAAAAGATAGGTCATCATGACTGCCATTGATGTGCATAGTTTCATTAAAACCAGACAGGTAGTTCCTAAGATATGCTAACTAATCTACACAGCTGACCCATGAGCTTCACTGCTGGGCTACGTTACGGAGAATCCATGTGAACAAAAGGTCATTAGAAAATATTTCCCCTACCGTAGGGGGAGCTTTTCTGTAGACTGAGCAGATCTGAGTTGTCAGAAGCCACTTAATGGCAGATGAGAATTAGCATGCTATACAAGTATATAAAAAAATTGAAATAAAACTCCATGGTTTGTAAGAATTCAGTGCCCCAGTTTGAATTCTGATAGTGTATTTATTCTTGTTCATTTCTTCTTCAATAGGCTGCAGAGTGCAGTGGCAAACTATTCATCTTCCAGTCATCCATTCCCACAGCTGAAGCACCTGGGAAACTGAAGAACAGGGATGACAGGAAACTGGTGAACACAGAGAAAGAGAAGGTACTAGAAATGTGTGTGTGTGTGTGTGTGTGTGTGTGTGAGATCTAGTGATTTTTAACTATTTGTGTGGGATATTATCGCTTATATACCAAGGTGTTATGGTGTTTGTTTCTTGTTAAATTTTACTTCAGAAAATGAACTGTGAGTGCATTTGAAGAAAAAGTGTACATGTCTTTTAAGATGTTTTATTTCTGTGAAGATCCTGTTCCAGCCCCAGAAGGGTGTTTATGAGAGTCTGACCAAGGAGTGTGTGGCAAACAGCTGCTGTGTGGACCTGTTCCTTTTCCCTAACCAGTTTGTGGATGTGGCCACACTGGGTGACATCCCAATGCATACAGGAGGAGCCCTTTACAAATACAACAACTTCCAGGTAGAGAAAGCTGGTCATCAAGCCACTTCCTAAAATAAATCACTTTTTTTTTCCTCCTCATTGAGGTATTTTTCATCTCTTCTTCTCCCTTCTTTTAGTTTTGTTCTGCTCACTAGATCTATCCAGTTCTTTCTTCTGTTCTCTGCTCCACTGACAGTGTTTACTGCATCCCTGATCATGTGCCACATTGTTTATTTTCTTTGTGACTAAACTTCCTGACAACTTGCCGAATAGAACAAAGCTGTGTTAACCAGCCATTGCAATAGTTGTATCAATTTATTCTTTCGAAAAATTGTCTTTCCTTGGCATATCTGCCATTGTGTGTAATTGTAGTTGTCTCTGTCCCTCATCCTGCCAGTAACAGCTTGGGCCGTAACGCTATCCTGTCATGCCAAGTTACTGATTTTCCTCAGTCGCACATCGCAATCGCAGAACATTTACGAAACGGGCCCTGGGTTAACTAGTAGTACAAATCTGATACTGGTAAAGGGGCATACTAAACAACAATAGATTCAATGTAGATTACAATTTGTAATTTGATCATGTCAGTTAATGAATATATTAATGAAGTGATGGATTGACTGCATTATTTTTAATGTTTTAAGGTAGATAGTAAACTCCATCAGTCTAAGGGCAATATCATTGATGTTAGTGTACTGCCATCTTGTGGAGTATTTCCCATATATATGTGACAAAGCCCCCTTGGACAAGGCTGGCTTCCACCCTTTAATTAATTACTTAAACACCAGAACAAACAGGCAAGATTGTATGCCAGGTGGCTGCGGCTTAACTGATAGGCAATTACCCAATTATGCCTCAGCCACATTCCAGGAAAGGACTTGTTAGGGCAGGATTCCTTTTTCCCTGCTAACCACAACTCACACCAGCGCGCACACACACATTTCTCTCCATTCCTCCACCTTGCCACAGTATATACAGTATGTATATCTTTTTATTTTTTTCACACAGATTCAATCTGATGGGGACCATTTCTTGAATGACCTGAGAAAAGATGTTGAGAAAAATATAGGATTTGATGCGATCATGCGTGTCCGGACAAGCACGGGTACAGATCCTGCTATAGAGCTGCGCACTGGTTTCTCAAGCTGGTGTGAAGAAAATGCCATAGGCATCAAATATGTATTATTAATTGTGATAAAGCATGAATAATGGTATTCTCACCTATGTTGCAGACATGTAGTGTAGCTGTATATACAGGTTGTATAGATTAAATTGAGCATATATTGTGTTTTTTGGGTTTATTATATTGGATTTGTTTTCAGACTTATATTATTAGGTTGTGCTTCTTTCTGCTTTGTATTCCAATAGAAGAGGTTCCAATAGAATATTAAACCATGTTTAATATTAATTTCTATTACTAGAGAATCAAATGATAGCTGTCAGTTTTAACAATTACTTTCAAATACAAAGAACATACATCTAAAACAGCTTTATAATTATATGTGTTTATATAGCTGCAATATTTGTGATGCATACCAGTCATATAAAGTATTAAATAATAAATATGAATAATAATAAATAGTAAATAATTATTTCAGTTTTGGCTTAATGTGCAGTTTTGGTATTGATGCTGAAACAAAATAAAACATTTGAGTCACCATGTATAATAAGTTTAGATTTTTATTTTAAGTTTTGTATGCATATTTGTCATTTTAGGATTCAGAGCAACTGACTTTTTTGGTGCCATATATATGAACAACACCACAGATGTTGAGATGGCAGCAGTGGACTGTGATAAAGCAGTAACTGTGGAGTTCAAACATGATGACAAGCTCAGCGAGGATACTGGAGCCTTAATGCAGGTACTTTTGTTATTGACAGCATTATCTCGCTCCTCATCAGTAAAATCGGTTGTACTCGGCACACCTTTGTTAAGTAACTGTTGGCATTTAAGAGTTTTTCTTCTCTTTCTTCGACACTCTGATGTTACTGTTGGATCTCTTTTGCATTATAAATGCTTGTGAATTCGTTAGCAGTTTCAGTTTAGTGTCAGCTATATGGGCCATGCATTTGGTACATGCTGTACCCTTTTCCGCAGTGTGCTTTGCTGTACACAACTGTTGGTGGCCAAAGACGACTGCGTATCCACAACCTGGGTCTAAATTGCAGCTCCCAGCTTGCTGACCTGTATAAGAGCTGTGAGACAGATGCCCTTATCAATTTCTTTGCCAAAACAGGTAACCCAATATTTGTGAACATAAGTTGCGGTATTATATATAACAATATAGAACCGTAAGTTGCCATGTTAGATTTAATGCTTTTTCTATATATCTTTATACGTATTTTCTTATTATTGGTTGACTTAATATATACATTTTATATAGGCATGTTTGCAGAAATTATTTTAGAACGTAGTTCCAGATTTTAATATATTCCAAACCCTTTAATTTCTGCAGCCTCTTTTCTTAAGGAATGTTCAAGATATTAAGCATTTTAGTGAGAAAATACTATTCTGTGGCATAGTATACAGTACATTGAATAGTTAGCAGCATTTTTAACTTGTAAAGAAATGGCATTGCAAATGCATGAGGGGTTATGGTATTTTTTGACTGTCCTGTAAATAACTGATTTCTGAATTTATTCTCTCAAGCCTACAGAGCCATGTTGAATCAGCCTTTGAAGGCAGTGAGAGAGATCCTGGTTAATCAGACTGCACACATGCTGGCCTGTTACAGGAAGCACTGTGCCAGCCCGTCCTCAACCAGCCAGGTATGAGCTACCAATAGTACCACAAGTTCTTGAAAAGTGTAGTAGTTTTCTAACAGCGTTATTTAAAAATAACAAAATTCTGAATGTCATGACTGTTATTGGAATATTAAACACTTAATATTTTAAATATTTTTTTAAAATAGCATTATTGTCCCACAACAATGTACACTTGTGTTTAGAATATGATTCTTTGCTGTCTATTTACAAGATTCTGTCTCAGCTTACCCTTGTATACATTGTGGATGGCCCTATGAATCTATATTCCCTGCCTGTCATGGCTTTCTGATTCCTGATACCCAGTGGCTTCATTACTTAATTACCAAGTATCAATTACCTTCCCAATATATCCCCAGGACAATGCTGTTAAATCCTGGAACCTGACAGAAAGTAGTTTGTAGATATTTCTCAAAAAGACTTAAGTACGACATAGTCCCATACTACATTGAACTCCTAAGTTAGCTTGTCGCCCTAGCAATGTTTTGTATGTGTTTGTCATTTAACTGGGTATTATAAGACTTGTACAGTATGTACAATGCTTGTAACAAGATCAGTTTCTAATTGTGGAACTCCAACCCCATTATAGCTTGTGAGAGTTTCCTTCTTTAAGAAATGTAAACTAATTTCCAGCTCTTTTTTAAACATTTGTAGTTTATTTATTTGTTTGTTTATTTATTTATTTATTTTTAATATAAATCTTTTGCAGCCTTATAAGGCCAAAGGCTTGGTGTGATATTATGGAGCTAGAGCTAAGACCATTGATTTCCATATACAGTGTGGCAGCATGCGCCTTTGAAGTAACAAGTATAATGAACAAAGCCAAAGTTAAATGAAATCCCAGTTGACTTTAGTTCAAGCTATCAGTTAACTGATGCATACCGTTCTTGCTAGGTCATGGATTGGGAAAAAGACTGTAAAAAACCCTATAAAGTGATGTAGAAATGTGTCTTGTGGCTTCCTAAGGAGTTGGCGAATACAAAGGCTACTTTAGAAGAAAATTGTTAAACAACACTGTAACAAAAAAAATATATATTTTTTTTGTTCCTGGGTAGTAAGTGTTATTTCCTAATTGCTTATGCCTCAAAAGTATAGAAAATGGCTATTATTCCCCACAAACTTTGTTTTTGTGACCAGGATAGTGATATTTCAAAATATCACTATTTCCAATGGGAAAATGGGCAAATGTGTGTCTTCGTTCACATAAAGTCAGAAAAAAACAACATATGAATCCAAATTAACATGTATTTATACTAAAGTAATACAAAGATGACTACAAAAGATTTATAAGTGAGTAGTTTTTTGAGATTTACAATTATACTGTAAATACTAGTGATACTAGTATAATGGTGATATTTTGAAATATCACTGTCCTGGTCACAAAAGCAAAGTTTGTGGGGAATAATAGCCATTTTCTATACTTTTGAGGCATAAGCAATTAGGAAATAACACTTACTACCCAGGAACAAAAATGGTGTTACATAGTATAATGTAATAGGGGGTTGTGAGTATCTGCTCACAGAAGAGGAGAGACAGGAGTTGCAACACTACACAGGTGCCCACAATTTATTTACAGGATTTTGGCAATTTGAATTGTAGTAGCAGGTAACCGCCACTAGGCAATACTATCCCAAGTGCTGGGTAGCTTCAGTGATCTACATGCAGTGATACCAATATGGCATACAAAAATAAATCTAAAAATGCAAACAAACAAAAAAAAAAAAAAAAAAACAGTGGGGGGAAAAACACAGCGAACAAGAGCTGGCCAAAACAGTGGCCGGGGGCTGTTCCCACTATATGGGAGATTCCTCCCCAGGAACCTTCTCCCTGACAAACTCTCTATACACTTTTGTGGGATTAAAGTCCCCAAATTTTTTTCTATTCTTTACAGCCAAGACCACGGTTCCACACATGGTGGCCACGTAGTTTTAAATTGCTCACACAGTTGTATGGATTTAGTTTCGCAGACTGTCACTTTTGGGATTGTCAGATTTGAGAGTGTGTCAACGGCTCCTTTTTATAGCAAGACCTGTTGAGACATGCCCACTGGCAGATAAGGGATCCGCAGCCAGCCAATTTCCAACTGCCATTCCCTGTAAACACACAGAGCCAGCAGTACGTCTCTGCAGAGCATGTCTTTCTTTTAAGTTTTCAAATTCTATTTACAAAAAAAACACATTATTTACTGTTTTATTTTATCAGTTTTAATAGAATGGAGTTATTAAAATCAATGTAATATATTTTGCAGCAGCAGAACATATTCAGAGCGACCGTGTGTTTCAATAGCCGTATCTACATATTGTGGCATGGTTCAATTGTGTAAAAATGTTCCCAGTAAAGCGAAGTACCTAATTTAACAGAGGACTAACCAAGTTCTCCACCTGTTCTTCTGAATTTTTGTTCATCGCATGTATTTTTTTGAGGTACTCCAGTATTTAGATATCCAGTTACTAATCACTTTACGCGCTATAGTGTCTAAGAGTTCAGATTATGTAACAAATGTACCAGGATTAGCAGTTTATCTGTAGCATTATGTTTGGATGCATTTCTTACACATTTTTATCAAAATCAAGGGGGGCTAGTGATAATGTTAGTAAAGTGGTAAGAAAGGGGGTCTAAAAGAGTTGGTTAGCACTCTTTTAGTTCTTAAAACCTTTGACCTATATTGTAAAAATGAAGAATAAAACTTCTGTTTTTTGTTTTTAAATGTAGATGACATACATAATTGTGTATCAAGCATTATAAAGCACATTTCTTGAGTGCTAATAGCAATCTAATCGAAGATTGAGTCACATAGAAAAATATTTTAAAAGGATTTCGATACAAGCATTTGGCTGACCTGAATGGAAATAAGAATATATCAGGTTTATAGTGATCTCAGGCCACAGTGATGTTTTCTTTTTATAGTCCATCAATCATAGGCAGTAATTTTATTTGCCAGACTAAAAGTATAGATCACATGTCAGACATGAAAGCATATCTCAGATTTCCTTTTTATGCCATGCAGAAGATAAATAGTTCCTCTCAGCACTTGCTGTAGCATATTTGGATTAAAAGATTGTATTGTAGAAATCCACCGATCAGTCTTGTGATTTGTGCTTTGAAATGTTTAAAAATGTCATCAACCATTTTTAATGTTATAGATCACAAGCTTTGCAGATGGAACACAGCCATTGAAAAATGGAAAAGAAAAGTTTTTACCAAAGTCGGCATTGCAAAAGTATTTAAATGAAGTGTAGTAGCAAAAAAGGCCTGATATAAAACTTAATAAACTATTAAAAATAATTAAAATAATAACCATATTATACAATTTATATATATATATATATATATATATATATATATATATATATATATATATATATATATATATATATTATGTCAGCACCCATTTATCTGCCTTTGTTACACTAGCACTATATTGCTTGTTATTAACTCCCATATCTGTCCCACACCAATTGGCGGTAATGCACACAGCAGCAACTACTGAACTGTAACCTACTTATATTTTTATTTGTTGCTTTACTGTTTAGCTAACTGAACAGAGTTAAAAGTTTCTGTAACATTGATGATATTGCATTTGATAAAGTGAAAGTAACTGATAGCAGCAAGTGCTGTTTTTATTATGTGCCGGCACTTTATATTGTATGGGTAATACATTTTTTTTTATTACAATAAGTTTTAGTGCTCCAAGCTGTAGGTTTGCTGTTTTTTGTTTCAGTGTGTTTTTCACTCCTTGAAATACCATTTAAATACAGCGCTGTGCTATGAATGCGGTTTTCTAGCGCTGTAACTGAGATTGTAGTATACACTGTATGCATGGTATTGTTAATGTAATGTTGTTTAGCAATTAGATTTTTATACAGAACATATGTGTTCTTAGTGATTATTTATAGCAGAATGGTGTTTAGATATAATTTTTTTCAGGTTAAGCATCACAATCTAGTGGACGTTTAATTAAACCGTCACTCATTTATCCTTCAGAGAATCTTGTGAAGGGAGGGGTCAGATAACAGAGTGCTGACTAACACACAATGGATATGCTTTATAATTTATTGTTCATCATCCTGTTCTAAATTCAGTCGTTTCTTTAGCTGATTCTTCCAGATGCTATGAAAATCTTTCCAGTCTACATGAACTGCCTGATGAAGAGCTATCCTCTGGTCGGTAGCCCAGACATTTCTATAGATGAAAGAGCTTATCAGAGGCAGTTGGTGATGTCCATGGATGTTGCTGATTCCCAGGCTTTCTTCTACCCAAGACTTATACCTGTTGTAAGTAAACACTGTAGTTTAAGGCTACAATTGACAACATTTTGTTTAAGAATAAAGTAGTTAAAAACATTGTGGGGTTAATAAGCTCAACCCAGAGCAACCTCATTGTTTGCTGTTGTAGCGGTTATCTCTGAAGTCATTGTCATGACAAAGCTGTATTATAAATACATGCATTGCTAATTTAGCTGATTCTGTATATTGCGCTGTATTCTTGTGGGTGTTTTATATAAGAAATAACAAATCAACACATGCTAAGTTATGCCACACAAGGTACAGATGAGAAACAAAAAGACAGAGTTTGTTTTACAAGTGAATTCATTATACTATCTTATTAAACCAAAATTAAACGAAGAACAAAACATACATCTAGTGTTTAAAACTTTTCACTGTGCAAAATTGCATACAAACTTTTGTTCAACTTTCCAGTTACAACAGAATTGTGTTGTACAAAATCCCCCTGATGCCTGATTCTAAGTGTTGAGTGATAAAGCTTAACAATTGGGTGTAGGCTTTTCAGAACAATAAAACATACTAATAAGCTTTGGGTAAAACTGTTATACATCACATCCATTCTAATAATCCATTTTCAGAACATTTATGCAGTAAATGTCCACAATACTGCCAAAAATGTAAGGTACAATTTCAGTAAGTCTTTCAGCACTAAAGAGTTACACTACACTAGGATAACTAAATAAACAGTATCCATACTGAAAAAAATGGAAACAGACATAGATATACACAGTGTATTAGATCAGTTTACTGCTGTGTTATTTTTCCTAGACCTGTATACAGGTCTGCCGTGTTGAAATAGTTCAAACAAAACGCTGCTTATCTGCACTGCCACTCATTTATTCCTTGCAAACTTAATTATAGAGTCAAACTGTTGTGAAGCAGTAAGCTGCGACTTATTTCTTTCACAGCACAATATTGATGTGAACAGCGATGTGATGCCCTCTGCTGTCCGATGTTCAGAAGAGCGCCTGTCTGAGGGAGGAATCTTCCTACTGGAGAATGGCAAGCATATGTTTCTGTGGATGGGGCTGGCCTGCCCTCCAGAGGCCATTCAAAGCCTCTTCAATGTACCTTCGTTTGCACATATCAACACAGAGGCAGTAAGTGAACAGCACTGATTATATACAGTGTCTTTAGCATTAAGCAATTAGGGAATTTGTAGAGAATTAACAATATTAAATGGGGTTGGAAATCTCTAATTTCAGACTTTTATTTAATTGCAGGAACTGAATAAACTCTCTGTAACTATATTGTTGCACTAGTATAACAATGTGTTGTGATACATAAATAATATTAAAACGTCTTAGCACAGCTCAGTGTCCTAGGACTTGATTATAAGCATCTGCTACATATCTGTGTTTATGTGATGTTTTTTTTTTATTTATTTATTTTTTTTGCAGACAACACTTCTAGACCTAGACAATCCCTACTCGAAAAAGCTCAGGTCAATTATTGACAACATACATCGGCAGAGGCCTCATTCAATGAAGGTACAACATCCTCCAAGCCTATCTAATGTTTTTAATCCTTGAGTATGAAAGGCGCTGTCACCGCATTTTCAACACCTTGTACCACAGAAACCACCTGAGATAGAAACTTCATATTTGCAGTTATGTGAATGTGACCAGTGTTGTTTTTGGTTGATAATAGCCATCGGATGTGATACTGTAATATACTTTAAAATGAACAGATTCAATACTTCTTTTCTCTGACATCATTTGGCATACAAAATTAACATTAAAACTATTTTATAAAGCCCCCTACAGTGACACCAACTTACTAAGGCTGTCATGTCATTGTCTGGGTCTGCTTATGGGTTTACGTGTGTGTGTATGATTTTGATGTGGAGGCACAGAGGGATTCTTTCACAAATGGTGCAAATTACACCCTGCAATAAAACGCTTAGTAATTGAGAAGCATTGTAATTAAAAGAGGTAACAGCAAAATGAGTATACATACACTAACTCCAGATCTCTCTTTCCACAGCTGATGATTGTAAAGCAAAAAGACAAACCAGAGATGATTTTCAGACAGTTCCTGGTAGAAGACAAGGGCTTGTATGGAGGTGCTTCCTACGTGGATTTTCTGTGCTACGTTCATAAAGAGATCAGACAACTACTCACCTAAAGATACTGCCTCAGCACATTCCACTCATCTCTAAAAACTGTGCCATTATATTGGATTCTGCTAAAAACAACGGCTGTCTTTTATCCAGCAAAGCAGATACTTATTTTAAGGGAGTTCATCATTTATTGAAAATGTAACCAAAATAACATTTTAAATTTATTTTTGCCTTGTCAAGATCAAGTGCTCTTAAAATTCCTATGTACAAATCAGATTGCTTACTGGTTTCTAAATCTATCTTAATTCCTACCTACTATAGTGCCATTAAATAAACAAGCTCTATTACCACTCGGGGCGTGGGGGTGTATTACAAACAGTCTTCATCCCAGCAGAGTAAATGTATTTTAAAATGTGCCAGTTGGATTTTATTATTTATTCAAAGCCCTAACAATTTCAAGGTTTCACAAAAGTTTGTTTCACTTCCATTTTAGCAAAAAAAAATAAAACATGTGTTCCACAATTGATTTTTGTTTTATTTGGTATTATTGTTTACATATGTGCATTAGGTTGAGCTGTGTAGGTTATTTCTTCTTTGTTGTTATCATTGTTTAACACTTTGTCATAGTATGTTTTGTATTATAACACTGTGTAACAAATTTTTTTTTTTTTTTTTTTTTTTTTTTTTTGTTCCTGGGTAGTAAGTGTTATTTCCTAATTGCTTATGCCTCAAAAGTATAGAAAATGGCTATTATTCCCCACAAACTTTGTTTTTGTGACCAGGACAGTGATATTTCAAAATATCACTATTTCCAGTGGGAAAATGGGCAAATGTGTGTCTTTTCGTTCACATAAAGTCAGAAAAAAACAACATATGAATCCAAATTAAAATGTATTTATACTAAAGTAATACAAAGATGACTACAAGATTTACAATTATACTGTAAATACAGTATAATTGTAAATCTCGAAAAACTACTCACTTCTAAATCTGTTGTAGTCATCTTTGTATTACTTTAGTATAAATACATTTTAATTTGGATTCATATGTTGTTTTTTTCTGACTTTATGTGAACGAAAAGACACACATTTGCCCATTTTCCCACTGGAAATAGTGATATTTTGAAATATCACTGTCCTGGTCACAAAAACAAAGTTTGTGGGGAATAATAGCCATTTTCTATACTTTTGAGGCATAAGCAATTAGGAAATAACACTTACTACCAGGAACATAAATTGTGTTACATAATGTAATCTGTCATCTGTGTGTGGCTCAACCCTAAGTAAATACATAATAGAACTGGGTGTCCATTTAATATGTTCTCCAAAGTATGGCCTCTTTGTTGTCCTAATGGATGCCTTATAAAAAATGTCTAAATATTTGAGACAACAGTACCAATAACAAATGAAGCCACATCTTTCCCTCTTGAATACAATGGCTGTTATTGATTTTTTGATTACCTCTTACTAGTAAGTCACTTGCATGGTAATTCATATTTCTTACAGAAATGAAAATGTAATAAGGGTCTTTGGGCTTTTTTTTTTTTTTAATACAGAGGACATTGTCTGTAAAAGAAATCAAGTAAACACCAGTTATATCTTGCATTTATAATGCTTTTGATGGAGCCACCTTAATACAGCCATATTAAACCAATCTGGCTCAGATCTGTATTTTATTAAACTGAAATAAATTTAAGTTGAATATTAAGGATGTGTGTGCATCTCAGGTACTACTTGTGTATGGCCTAGCATTATACATTATAATGTAAAAGCACAGTAAGCTCATCCTATGCAGTTAGGTGCATCATTACCTAATATAGAATGCTGATATTTAAAGAAAAGAAAAAAGAAAAAAAAAATCACTGTCTTTTGAACCTTTAACTTTCGTGCTTGAATGACATTCCAGTGTATCAATAAAACCATCTGTAGGACTGTTCCTTTTTGTTTTTAACCTAGAACGAGTCGTGACTGGTAGGGTTTGGATAGAAATGCTTACGTGTCAGGGGCTAGGTGGCACAGATGGATAATTCACCAGCCCTGGTTGGTTTTTCACCTTTGGAGGCCTAGGTTCCCTATGCCTTTGGTTCGACCTATCTGCAATTAAAAACACACAACATTGCTTTCTGAAACCTATTTGAAGATATAAAACATTAACACTTCACCTTTTTCAGTCGAAAAATGAAATATCATATTTCTCTTTCCAGTTTTTAATTTATTGTAAAAATGTTCTACAGTATCTGCATTTTTTGAGCATTTTATAGTACTTGGGAATTCATCTGAATTGCAATAACTTATGTTTCACTTGAAGTATTCCCAGGGCACCATGTTAAGTATTTGAATGTAAGCAAGAAAATGATTGTGATCCCACTGGGTGTATGTGACAAAGTGAAGCACCACTGCTTTGGATTATGAATAAAAAAGCTATTTGCAGAATATAGTACCAATGCCATGCAGACATTCCATGGTGTGCAAAGCATGGGATCCAAGATGATAGGCCACATTATACACAAATCAAAATTAAGTGTATAGACTTGTATCACATTTCTGAAGTCCATGGGAGATATACAGTAGTTGAATAATTCATTTTTGTTAATCTCTTACACTTATGATAAGTAAACGGTTTTGTAGATGCCAAGGAGCCAAACTGGATGATAATGTCCTATTATAGTCAGATTCAAGACTACTGTGTGAGTGATTAACCAGAACAGTAAACATACATCAGATGATGCTGCATTGTTCCTAGCCTGTCTATCTTTTCAAAACAGAGTAAGACTTGTAATAAAACGATCATCCCATCTTTTATGCATGCTGTTCTCCTAATGACACAATCAGTGATGGCAGTACAGTATAATGACACCTCTACAGGAAAGTAAGCAAGCCTGCTCGTCGTCTTATTCTGGTTTACGTGTTGAGTGTTTAGGGAGCCTCATCACGGCCTGTTTATTCTCACTGCACATTACTGAAACCCATGTGCTTACCAAGAGGGATAACAAATGAAAACAGACTATATCCTTCAATCCCCTCTCTGTGCAAACAATTGTATAGATATGAAACTACATTTTACATTTGGGATTTGAAACTATCCTTCTGTTTGCAAGTGTGTTGTTTTATCGGAAACAAAAACACATTGGAAAGGTGAAAAAATAGTAAGTTATAAAAAGGGACAAACCATTTAAAGTGGAGATATCAAAAACACAAGCCAAGTTTAGCCAAGTTTCAAGAAACCATTGTGACAGCCTTGCCCAGCACAAAGCAAAAAGGCACTGTCAAAGCAGTGGGGGCCAAGGTTGCCCAAATTGTTTCTACTAACTTGGCTTGTGTTTTTCATGCGTTTGATCTGCTTTTATTTTGCCCGATTATTATTGTGCACTTTAAATGGCTGGGCACTTCTGATAACTTGGCGTTTTTTCACATTTCTATGATATCACATAGAAGGAAGAATACTATGGCACAAATTGTGTTTTTTATTTGGTCTCAATGATTATTTCATGATTCTGCATGGGCAACAGGGTACCCTGACAAAAGGTATTTTACTGGATGATTGGTTGGTAACCACATTCCCCCGATTGCACCCTTGGATCTACTTCGAAACTATAAATCATAGGAAAATTGATATCAGACATCATTATTCTCAATGTTTTTAACCCTAGATATAAGACAGCTATTCAAATTAAGTCTTTTTTTTAAGCAAGTGCAAAGTTTTTCCTATAATTTCTGCTACAGCAGTTGTCTTTTCTTTGCTCTTGCTTCAAACTTGTTTTTGTAAGTCTCTCTTAAAGTTGTGAGACTACGTCACATTGTTTAGACAACACAATAGGATATGAGTTACCATTTGGTTGTCCTTGCAACAGATCAGTACTAGCTTGGACAGATCATGGCTGCACCGTAAATTACCAAAAATTTTCAAAAGGCGGCAGCTGCTTTTGGTGGACATACATGGTGACCAATCCTTTTCTTAAAAGATTTCCACTAAAGCAAAAGTGTACAACACTGAACAGCAGAATTATTTTGATGGGGCAGTACTTTTGCAAGCGGTGGCATGAATCCACCCTTATACATCATGTTTTCATTAGAGTATAGGGGGGAGGGGAGACACAATAAGCAACACAAATACAAACGTTTGTTGGTCAAAAGAAGTGAAACGTGTTTAGATGGGAGGAACTGTATTTTATTTTATTAAAAATGCTAACAAAACACTGTACGAGTACCTGTACATTTGAAAATGTGTGGATGTAGACCACCACCACAAAGACTTGCTGACTGCTAAATGTGATGGTAATACAATAGTATTTTTCTAAATTACAGTATTTAATCTTCTTAGATGACATTATGGAAGTGGTAGCTGCACTTGTTTAAACCACTATATTCATTATTTGGGTTCCACAGTGAATACTTAAATAAAAATAATGCTAAACATTGTTTAAAAAAAGGATATTAGAAGCTCAGATACATCTTGTTTGCAAAAACACTATTTAAAAGTAAAATAAACATGGCATTATCCCGGAATTCTACTGCATCTTAAACACTGGCTACTAAAAGAAAAATTGCATTCTACTTTGCATATCAATAGCCTTTTAACGGTTTCTTTGAATAATGCAGTTAAAGAAAAAAAAACACACATAAAAAGGACTCAGAAGTTATTTACTATTGGGTAGCAAAGGTTCTCAAATAAATGTTCATTGAATTACTTGTAGTAGTTACTGTATTTGGCTTGCAAGGAATTCTGTTTTAAATGTTTTTTAGTGAGAGAATGCCTTGGATAAAGCAAGAGCATGAACATGTGTATTTATACTCTGCTTCAATTATTTGCTCAAAAACTAAAATATAACCTTCCCATCACGAAGATATTTATTATAAAAAGGCTCCATCTATCTGGCCACAGTTCTTGCATACAGTACTAGGATTAACCATTAAGATCTCAGTAGATAACAAAAAGAGTGGAATGCAGTTTTTCATTTGCGTTTTTTCTCCCTTGGCAAATGCTGCATAAAAGCTAATGAGTCTTCTGTCTTCTCCACTATTTTTGCTTCGATTTAATGGCATCTTATCATCGTGGTGGGAATCCTCCCCTGTGAGGCCCTCCACGCCCCCTGAAACCCCCTCTGTCACCCCGAAAGGATCTGTTCCGCTCCCTGCCCCTGTCTCCACGTCCTGCTGAAGTGCCACCCCTTCCTCCACCTCTCGGGGCCCCGCCCCCTCGCTCAGACTTTGATTTGGGAGGGGGTGACTTGGGACGCAGCCGTTCTATCTCCTCTGTGCAGCCCGTCATTGTCGAGTTGGGCACATTGAAGTAGGAGGCATATGCTTCTGCATGGAAGTTGCTGTTGGTGAGAGTTGGGCCCACAGTCAGCCATCCTAAGACCAAAAACAGAGGGAAATTAAGGATAGGAGTGAACATTTAACAATTTAAGCATTTTTATTCTTGTTTTTATCAAATCTGTATTTAAAAAGCAATAGCTGTATTTATAACAGGAGATGAAAGTGAGAAGTAAAAAATAAAAAAAAAAAGCTGAAAAGTGGCAGGAATCTGGGATCCACTGCTATATTGGATTTTTTTTCTCAGGAAACCAGATTGAATGAAGTTAAGATTTAGATTACATCTGAAATTAGAATGTATACCAAATAATTATGTTTTAACTGCTGGTTTCACAAACCCAGAGATGCCAATATTTGAGAGTGAACAAAGCATAGCACCTGCCAAGCAAAATATTTGGCTTGAGAATCACTGGCCTGGAGTGAAACATTTAACTTTGCTCAGTGTTGTTCAGCTTGGGGCATTCAATTGAGTAACTATAACTCAAAAATCAAATATTTTACATTTTAACATCAGAATCAATATTCAAACATTATAATGGTGGCTAAATCATAAACATTAAAGCGTAAAACTAATTATACAACATATCATTATTCAATGTGGTTTACAAAATGTTTATATCAGCAATTGTAGGAAAGTTATTTATCACTACGGTACTAAAAATAGGCTGCAAAACTCTGAAAACGCACAACTATCAACTGGTATCTCTGATGCTGAAATCAGCATGTGATATTGTCAGTGGCCCACATGGACCAAGTGTTTTTAAATCATCAAGACTTTCTCATTCTAAGAGTTGCCAGCTCTTTTTGGCTGGGAGAAGACAAAGCTTGGGATGAACTTTAGGGATGAGTAAGCAGCACATACAATCATTTTTCTACACTTCATTAAAAGCCTTTCTTCAGGCATTAACTTGAGAAATGCTGGCAAAGTATTTAATATTTAAATTAAAACTTTTAACATATGTATATTTTCCCACCATATTCCTTTGAATTTAAGACACAGCCTAAATTTCCAACCTTCAATTTGAGGAAAAAATAAATCAAACAAAAAGGTGCATTTACAAAGATACAACTTCAAATTACACATACAAGGAAACGACACCTGTTTTTCTCCCTTTTTGTGGACTGTGGTATTGCTTGGCAAGCCGAAATATATATATACGTGGATCTGATCCGCATTGCCGATCTGTCCAAGCTGGTACTGTTTGTTAGAATGGAGCACAACAACAAAACACTGAAATTGTAAAAGCTTCTCTTCAAATTCCTAAGGACATTAGACACTGCTTTGAAAATAGCTGCCTGTATGTCATGGATGATAGGGCACTAACATATTTGTTTGTCTTTTCTCTGGCAGTCAGTCACGTTCCTGTGTGTGTACTCGGGCAGTCACGTCTTTTGTTGCCGACACACGCATCACTATACTTCAATTTAAGACACACGATATTTTGAGAAGATGCACTTTTTAAAAAAATGTCTTCAATTTGAAAGAATACGGTATATTGTTATGAAAGAAGATTATAATTTGCCTTCAGTGCTAAGCATTATTATTGAATTATTATATTTGATATATATATATATATATATTATATAAATTCTTCTGCCTGAAATAGCTTGACAGATTTAATTATAGCAGTTATCCCTATAACACCAATTTAGGTGTTATATAAACCATCGAAATACTCTTTCAATAAAATTATATTTAGCTTACTCCAGTCATGTGTAAATGTTATTACTTTTTGTATGGGTCATTTATTATGGGATTTAAAGTTTGGTAGTGACTTTAATGAAAACTTTAAAACATGTAAAAATCTCATATAGCTGCACATTGTTTCTGAATGTTTTTACCTTTATACCTATATAGTTTTACCTATATATTTTAATTGAAGGTCCCCTAAAGTCAGCAGAAATTTTCAACCTATACCTCAAAAAGTGTATACATTGCCCACATACAAGTAAAGTCACATGTTTTTCCTTGTTCCACTAAGACTCCTTACAAACCTGGTCTAATTGTACTATCCCTGCCAAAGAGATGCAGCCGTCTTCGTCCTAGACAGAAGTGCTCAATGATGTGAAAGATCTCCACAGGTTTTTCTATGTTGCCAATCTCAGGCTCTTCTGTAATGATCAGGTCAATGTCTACATTAGCATGGATGAAATCTCCATCAGTGCTTCGTCTCACAGTGCCACGGATTCCCATCAAGCAGTGCTCCTAAAGTTACAAGAAACAATCACCTAGGATAGGACAACTATCTGTACTCTTCTCTTTGGTGTCTAAACATTGTAGTTTAACAAATATATCTTATTCTTTTATTTGGAATCATTTAATGGGGAGTGGTAATATTCTTACCAACATAACATTTGCCCCCACCCGGGGTAAGTGTCATTCCCTTGTTATCAGGAAGTGGAGAAATGTCGCACCCCCCCCCCCCCCCCCCCCCCCCCCCCCCAGTACTGAAAACAGTTCCAAGACTCATGCTTCCCCCTAATCTGCATTTCAATATGCTTCAAGTAAAAAAAGAGCTTTTTGACAACAATAAACAAACTTTAGAAATCAATCAATCCAAACTTGTGACACCACCACATTTATCAGACTGTACAGAAGAATAAAAGATGTGGTTGGGACACTATTCACAGTGTTCAGTAATTTTACCCAACAGCTAGAAAAAGCACCCCTCAGGTCATCTCTTTTTCTTATCATAAGATACAATTGCAGAGCATGGAGTATGGATTTACCAGCTATGTTTTAAGGAGAACTAAGCCCCATTAGTCTGGACATGTTTTGTACCTTTGTTCTCTGGAAGACAGCCTTGGGGTCCAAGGTTTTTGTCTTTCCAGGGTTATTTTTGTTTGTTTTGATCCAACAAATGTCTTCACATCTTCTAAAACCCCATTTTCGTAAGCACTAGGAAAAAAGATTTTTTTTTTTTTTTTTTTTTTTTTTTTTTTTTTTTTTGTCATGTCTACAAAACTTGCTTCTTTCTAAATATAGAAACAAGAGCACCATAAAAGAGTTGAATGTTCTGTTAACATAAGTTTACATGCATTATGTTTATATACAGTGTGGCCTATAAGTATTGACAGAGCACATTGCTAGATCCAGTTGAAGAGGCTGACAAAAAAAAGAAAAAAGTTACTACCAAGAAGAGTGGCTTGCCAATTTTCCAGAAGCTGTAATAAATCCAAAAGGAGGTCATACCACATTTCAAGCAAGACAGGCCAAATAAGCATCAGTACTTGTATTGTAATTACTACTTTGTTTTTACTGAACATTGTTTAAATTTAACTACTGATAGTAACCGTCCATTCAAACACATAAATGACCACAGTGTCACTTACATGCAACACTGTAAAGTACACATCACACTATATTTATTTCTACTGAAACAGCTGCAGTTCATTTATAGAAGAAAAAAATTAGTACAAGCATGACTGAAGGGTGTCAAACACACTCATGTCTACATATAGTAAAGCTACATGGTGAGGGTGATAAAAACATTCATACTGAAGATCATTAAAAGAAAAAAAAAGCGTAACAGTAAATCCAGTCTGACATTGAGCAATTTAGAAACTGAGCTTGCCTATGGAAATATACTGTATATTGGCATTCCTTTTAAAACAAGTAAATCACATGCAGACTATTTATTTTTTCACAAGCAAATAATCCTGGTCCCTTACAAAGGTTTTTTTTTCCACCCTATATTTTCTTCTATATGCTTTAATACAAAACAATATGAAAAATGACTGTGGTTTACAGAGTGGAAGGCTTTCGCTATCTAAAACTGCACACAAAGCTACAGGTTACATTATAAACAATATACAGTGGCTTGCGAAAGTATTGACCCCCCTTGGCATTTTTCCTATTTTGTTGCCTTACAACCTGGAATTAAAATTGATTTTTATTTGGATTTCATGTAATGAACACATACACAAAATAGTCCAAATTGGTGAAGTGAAATGAAAAAAATAACTTGTTTAAAAAAATTATAAAAAATAAATAACAGAAAAGTGGTGCGTGCATATGTATTCACCCCCTTTGCTATTAAGCCTCTAAATAAGATCTGGTGCAACCAATTACCTTCAGAAGTCACATAATTAGTTAAATAAAGTCCACCTGTATGCAATCTAAGTGTCACATGATCTCAGTATATATACACCTGTTCTGAAAGGCCCCAGAGTCTGCAACACCACTAAGCAAGCGGCACCACCAAGCAAGCGGCACCACCAAGCAAGCGGCACCACCAAGCAAGCGGCACCATGAAGACCAAGGAGCTCTCCAAACAGGTCAGGGACAAAGTTGTGGAGAAGTACAGATCAGGGTTGGGTTATAAAAAAATATCCAAAACTTTGAACATCCCACGGAGCACCATTAAAGCCATTATTAAAAAATGGAAAGAATATGGCATCACAACAAACCTGGCAAGAGAGGGCCGCCCACCAAAACTCACGGACCAGGCAAGGAGGGCATTAATCAGAGAGGCAACAAAGAGACCAAAGATAACCCTGAAGGAGCTGCAAAGCTCCACAGCGGAGATTGGAGTATCTGTCCATAGGACCACTTTAAGCCGTACACTCCACAGAGCTGGGCTTTATGGAAGAGTGGCCAGAAAAAAGCCATTGCTTAAAGAAAAAAATAAGCAAACACGTTTGGTGTTCGCCAAAAGGCATGTGGGAGACTCCCCAAACATATGAGAGAAGGTACTCTGGTCAGATGAGACTAAAACTGAGCTTTTTGGCCATCAAGGAAAACGCTATGTCTGGCGCAAACCCAACACCTCTCATCACCCCGAGAACACCATCCCCACAGTGAAGCATGGTGGTGGCAGCATCATGCTGTGGGGATGTTTTTCATCAGCAGGGACTGGGAAACTAGTCAGAATTGAAGGAATGATGGATGGCGCTAAATACAGGGAAATTCTTGAGGGAAACCTGTTTCAGCCTTCCAGAGATTTGAGACCGGGACGGAGGTTCACCTTCCAGCAGGACAATGACCCTAAGCATACTGCTAAAGCAACACTTGAGTGGTTTAAGGGGAAACATTTAAATGTCTTGGAATGGCCTAGTCAAAGCCCAGACCTCAATCCAATTGAGAATCTGTGGTATGACTTAAAGATTGCTGTACTCGAGCGGAACCCATCCAACTTGAAGGAGCTGGAGCAGTTTTGCCTTGAAGAATAGGCAAAAATCCCAGTGGCTAGATGTGCCAAGCTTATAGATACATACCCCAAGAGACTTGCAGCTGTAATTGCTGCAAAAGGTGGCTCTACAAAGTATTGACTTTGGGGGGGTGAATACTTATGCACGCTCAAGTTTTCTGTTTTTTTGTCTTATTTCTTGTTTGTTTCACAATAAAAAATATTTTGCATCTTCAAAGTGGTAGGCATGTTGTGTAAATCAAATGATACAAACCCCCAAAAAATCTATTTTAATTCCTGGTTGTAAGGCAACAAAATAGAAAAAATACCAAGGGGGGTCAATACTTTCGCAAGCCACTGTATCTGATAATGTTCTCCCATTAGGAATATGGGAATTATGTGGCTGTGTTCCAAACACACCTCACTTTCAGATGGCAGTCGAAAAAGTAATCTGCAGAGAATGCTATCAAATTGGGCTGTGCATCTAAAAATTGTGATATTGTTTGAAAAAAAAAAGGTTTAAGATATATACTGTACCACTCTGCCCTGGTCTAGTCCTTCCCCCGATCCACACCACAAAAAGACAAATGACCTTGGTGCTGCAATTTCTTCAATTTCCAGCTTCATCATCTGAGAGGGGTGAAGACTCTTTCATTACTATTTAAATACACAGTCTTAGTGAAAACTGGACTTAACTGTAGAATTAACAAAAAAACTGTCTGGTTTGTGAAGTTCTGAAGATTTATTTCAGCTACATAAAAATATCAGGCACATCAGCTTTTAAAGTAGATACAATTATTTTGCACCTATCAATATAGTGTGGTGTTAAATCTGTGCACCACTTTCAACTCCTGGACAAAATGCATTCTTTACCTATTTGAAAATGTACTTTGTGTTCCAGTGATAACACATGATGTTTTTAATGTTATCTGGAACTGACCAGATTATGTAATTACATGACCTGTTGGTTTTGGCCTAGAATCTTGTTGCTCCATGCTTGGTCGTTCACCTGCCAACTTCGGCACTGCTCTCTGTCGTATACATACTTGACAACAATCCTGTCCATATCACGCCAGTGGAAACGCTAAAGGTAGATGAAGGTTCAGTCTGGCTCTGGAAGATTGATATAAAGGGGATAATCTATTTCTTCTCTGCAATAAACTCACTCACATCATCCCACGCCCAGATCTTCTCATTGGCTACAATACCAGACTCTCTGTAATATTCTTCCAAAGGTGGCTCAATAAGAAGCACATCAAACTTGCATTTCAGTTCACGCAAATCAAAGGTCTCCATATCTGCTTGCAAGTACCTATTGGAATTAATGAGGGAGGGGGAGGATATGAAACTATTAAAATTACACCCATGTTATTTTAGAGAGAAAACCATACCACCCACATCATTTAACTGTTTGATATAATGTAAAAGCTTAAAATAAAATAAAAAGTATAGCATTTATCTTCAATATATTCCACTTTCTTTTGAATTATGCCATTACAGCAAGTAATTATTTTCTTACTAGGCTCAGCATTCTTCTGTCCAGTTAATTTTAGGACTGCAAAAAATAAAACAACTTTAATCCAACTTAATCCTCTTTTAATGGGAGATATAAGCTAAAATAAACAGTGCTTCATCTTGTAAAGCTAATACGTTGTCTGCTGACCAGTCCTTTAAATACAATATATATCATACATAGTTGGGCTGCTTGGAAGGCATAGAGTTTAAATAAGTCAATGCATACTCAAACTTCATAAGGACCACTTACACAGGAGGGGTGTTTGTTGTCGCAATCAAGTCATCCTTCAACCTTATCAGCTCCCTGAGTTTTGGGTATTCCTCAAACCTATCAGCAAGACCTGTAGGCACACAGTCAATACTTAAAACCTAAAACTTAAAAGGTGGTGCATCTATACATTTGCTAAAATCACTGTATGTGATCATAAACCCAATTGTAAATAACGGCACCGTGTAGTATAAATGTATGGAATCAAACCCGTTCCAACTACACATTTAAATGGCAAAGTTATTAAATATTTCACATACCCACGTCACGGATAAAGTTCTGTGGCCTATGGCCAGTATCCACAAAATGTTGGCAATAATCATTGTGTGGATTCAGGCTTTGGGTTCCCTAGAACAAAAAAGCAAAAGGATTAAAATGTCCCACCTCACTTTTTAGTTTCAATACTATATATAGCAGCGTTCTTCTACTGGCAGCCCGCCTTCCGTCTGGCCCGTCGCACGTCTGCTGCAGTACTGCCAACTAGGCAGTTTTTCCACAAAATTTTTTTAATTACGCTTTGTGAGAAAATCACTTTAATTTATAGGGTTTTAATGTGAAACAACTAAATAGACTTTTAAATCGTCCAAGTCTTTACTTTCTCATTAAACACAGAATGAAGAACGCTAAACGAGAGCACATTTTAATAAATGACAAGCCTAACCCTAACCCTAACCTCATTTGAATTAACCAAAACACGTACACTGAACCAATTTTACTACTCAGTGGCTACTGGGATCAATCTAATTCTTAATGGGGAAGAAAACGTCAGGGAAAAACAACAAATATAATAATAATATTCAAGTTATATTTACTAACCCCTAAAAAGGAAATATTTAATATTATTAGAAAGCTACTTGTTCACAGTTAATAAAAAAAAGAACACTTAAAACTAGCATTTCTAGTGGCAAACCACGCCGTCATTTCCACTGTGGATCAAAGACATTCAGCTGCACAGAACTTCATGGACAGCAGTGAAAAATTCAGTCCCGGGGACATGCTCTGTAATTTTTTTTATTTTTTATTGTGGTTTCTTTCAGGAAGTAGTAGGCAGGTGCTTGTCCTTCATTACAAATGCTAGCTGCAGATACGCCTGGTTGAAAGGTCGCCGCTATTTACAGGGTGTTTGTGTCCCATAACAAGCAATATCTATTGGCAACACATCACAATACAGGAACAAATGATCACTGCACTTTATCTGGTAATAACCCGTCTCCTTGCTTGTTTGCAACACTCTGTATGTAAGCTGCCTTCAATCAATAAACTTTAGTTTAGTCACACTACTCTGTATGCACATTCACCTCCATTCACATCAGTACACTCCATAACCTAACGTTGAATTATTTATTTTACAGGTTTACTATTACTACTATTTAACTTCAAATAATGACTCCTCTCCTGTAACTTCTATCTTTCCTGAAGGTTGCTGTTTAAATGCTTGCTGTTCACCCTGGTCCACATCTGACACTGAAAATTATTTGAATGTATTTTATGCATGCCTGCACAAAGTGCAGTGTAGCCCCCTCAATTTTTTGTTCTGCCCCCCCCCCCCACGACACCTCAACATGGAAAGTCTGGCGCCGCTGTCATGGCAAATCTGCCGTGCCACCGCAACAATGATGGTGCGAGCGAATGTCAATTTTAGACAAAAGGAATTTATATGTCCATTTTAAATGTGATAGTTTTACTAACATTAAGATTACTAGCATGCAGTTTTAATAGCATCACAGTGATAATTATTTGCTTTGTATTATAAATGGCAATCATAAATCGTATCATTGTAAGTGGTTACCCCCCCACACGCACATCATGAGCGCACTGTGACCTGATAAGACTCGGACATGGCCTTATCTGGCCCACCAGTGAATGTAATTGAATACCATAGTCAGTTATTTCACAATTAATTTTTCACCTCAATTTTTTCTAATTTTAAAAAGACAAAAGTGAGTTTTAATCCACATCACAAAACTATTATTTAGGTCAGAACTAAGGTCTGCTTCCAGAGCTAGGAAGGAAAGCGTTCATAGAACCAGTAACTTTAGTCTTTACCATTGTCCCTCATAAGAACATTACATAAGAAAGTTTACAAACAAGAGGAGGCCATTCGGCCCATCTTGCTCGTTTGGTTGTTAGTAGCTTATTGATCGCAGAATTTCATCAAGCAACTTCTAGAAGGATTCCCAGGGTGTCAGCTTCAACAACATTACTGGGGAGCTGGTTCTAGACTCGCATAATTCTCTGTGTAAAAAGGTGCCTCTTATTTTCTGTTTTGAATGCCCCTTTATCTAAATCTCCATTTGTGACCCATGGTCCTTGTTTCTTTTTTCAGGTCGAAAAAGTCCCCTGGGTCGACACTGTCAATACCTTTTAGAATTTTGAATGCTTGAATCAGATCACAGCACAGTCTTCTTTGTTCAAGACTGAATAGATTCAATTCTTTAAGCCTGTCTGCATATGACATGCCTTTTAAACCCAGAATAATTCAGGTCACTCTTCACTGTACTCTTTCTAGAGCAGCAATATCCTTTTTGTAGCGAGATGACCCAAACTGAACACAATATTCTAGGTCTTACTAATGCATTATAAACTTTTAACATTGCTTTTGTTGGTCTTTTTTATAGCTTCCCCACATTGTCTAGATGAAGACATTTCTGGGTCAACAAAAACTCCTAGGTCTTTTTCATAGATTCCTTTTCTGTGCAATTTCAGTATCTCCCATATGATATTTATAATGCACATTTTTATTTACTGCGTGCAGAATCTAAGTCAGAATCTAAGTCATTAATATAGATTAGGAAGAGCAGAGGACCTAATACTGATCCCTGTGGTACTCCACTGGTTACCTTGCTCCATTTTGAAGTTTCTCCTCTATTCAGTACTTTGTTTTCTACATGTTAACCACTCCCTAATCCACACGCATGCACTTCCTTGAATCCCTACTGCATTCAGTTTGAGAATGAATCTTTGATGTGGGACTCTGTCAAAAGCTTTCTGGAAATCTAAATAAACCATGTCATATGCTTTGCAATTACCCAGTCGATCTCTCTGCATACTTCATTCTTTCATTCACACTTAATTCAGATGCCTTCTTACAAAACAAAGCAGCAGCATTATTTAAATCCTGTTTCGTTCCACCTAAGTATAAAATGCATACAATGCATTGTCTTTACTCGAAGTGTGAAGCATGCAGATTAAGTGGCCATAGTCTTACCTTTAGAAAAGTACTTGAATGTTTATACACCTCCTCTTCATATTGCAGGTTCTCATGGGGTTGCTGTGGCTCTACTTCATCCTTTAAAAAAGAGAGATATGGATAAACTGTCAGAATTTATCCATATCCTAAGAATTCCTTAACCTTTCTTCAGCAATAACGGGTGTAAAGGCACCCCAGTGGGTTTTAAACTTGCGCGATATCTAAACTAAACATTAAATGTGTACCTTTATTTTCATACAAGAACTGCCTTGTCCAACTCAGGGAAATGTGAGTAATCCTTCTTCAGAGTGCGCAAGGTAAATTTTTGGGGTGCGTTTGCACCCCTTTCTGCCTTCCGAGGGTTACAAAAATATAATTTCTTTATGTACCAAAAATCAGAGCTCCTGTTTACTTGCAGTATATTTTGTTGAGTTGCAGAAGAGTTGAGGGAGATGTAGAAACAGTAAATAAAAGTAATGACTTATCCAAGGTATGCAAGTCTGTTATGAGCAGTTTTTTTTTTTTTATTAAATCTTTAATCTGTTTTCCGTAAAATCCAAAATAAGTTTAAACCACTTGAACACCATGAAGGACGCAAATACGACAAATGAAAGCCCCCTTCCAGTACCATGCCGTAAGTTGGTACATCAAGTTACCCATTCTTTTCTATGAGCAGTTTCTCAGTCTAGCATTTCAGGTTTCATTCAAGGCAGTGCAATGAAAGTCGGGGGAGGGTCAGGTGACATTTGTATCCAATTGCATGTCATGTAGCAATTCTAACATAACTTCAGGCTTTTAAAAGACAGATATATTGCTGGAAGCCATTCAACTTTTACAAGTACATACATACATACACACACACACACACACATATATATTATATATATAGAATGTTTTAAATTATAATTTTTGTTTTATTATTAGTTTTACTTGTTCATATAGTTTTTAGCGAAAGCTAAAACATGGCAACGTACGCGGAGAACGACAACAGGAGTGAAGTTGGTTCGGAGGATTTCGATACCAGCAACAGCGATGCTGAATTATCACTCAGAGAGTGATGTGAAGCCAAGAACAGTACAAACAACTGAGCATTCAGCTACTTTACACGTAAGCCAGCTGCAAAAGCAAAGCGGTTTGGTTTGAAATGGCAGTGCTGTGACGAAATACTATCAAAACACAACACTGGGCACAAGACAATAAAGCAGGCGTCTGCAGCAGCCATGTCCATCACAATGCCTGCGCAAAGTAGCTGTGTACACACATTTGTGACTACCCCTCCAACACAAGGGAAGCAGAGACCGCAAAAAAGATGCAGGGTCTGCTATGAAAATGAAAACAAACAAAAACAAGAAGGCAACCCCAGGTTCTGTTGTATTGAACATTTCAATAAACGGCACAGAGCAAGTCAATAATGGCACACGTTTTTTGATTTTTATTTGATAATTACTGTTTACTGTTTACTATTGTTATTAGCAGCATCTAACTTTTGTTATAAATTTTGATTTATGTCATCATATTAAAATTATTAAGGGGCATTAATATGTACTGCTACATTAAGCAAATTGTGTGATCAGCTCCAAAAAAATGCCCACCGGTTTAGTGATGAAACTGCCAACACTTTAATTGTACAAAAATTCGGTTCAGTTTTCTCTTTTGCCGGTATTGTTCAGTTTAATACATTTGTTACCAGCACTGTATTCAATAACTGCATTATTTATATTATCCTGCTTATTACCCGATACAGAACAGCATTAAAAATATAATGTGTCTGTCTTCAAGGAGCAAGAAAAGCATGTCTCATATACTGCATCAGCTTCTACGCACAGCTAGCTCCTGTTTATTTGCAAAGTAAGAGTGCTGAAAGTTGCAGGGGAGCTGGTACAGATGTAGAAAAGTTGCACCACTTATTCTTGACACTTAATTGTATGTACTCAATTTCCTATTCAATCAGTCTCGGAAGTGACGAATAGGATATTTCGAGCTAACAGTGTGGGGGTGAAATGCGTTGAAACTAGACCCACGCCCAAAAATGGTTTAGTTGTATTTTTTTATAACTCTATGACCTGTTCAATGGTAATAATTAATGGAATTTGTAAATGTTCCAATAGGTGCTTATTTTTGCAGTTTCTTTTGCAAGACAAACTCTGTTTTTTTTTGGATTATCAATACACATTATACTGGGTCAACAGAATGTGCGTGGGGCCAGTGGATGGAAAGGTTCATTTCAACCCCTGTAAAATTTATTTTTGTAGTTTATATTTGTGTTTGTGGCATTTACTGTTAATATCATGTTTGTTTATATAACTTCAAAACTATTCAATGCAGAACTATTTAAATAACATTATAAACAAGTTTTGTGTTGTTCTTTGGATTATCAGTTAATCACATTTATGTACGTGGGAGCTCAATTACAGCACCTGACAGACAGTTAATAGCAAACAAAACTAAGTGGACAAATAAAAAAATCTAAAACATTTGTAAAAGAGCATCAATTAACAAATAAAGTACTAAAGCAAACACATTACTTTCACTACTACCTTTGGTTCTTCAACCTCTTCCTCCGTGACCTCTCCCTCATTCTGGCACTTACGTTTGGCAGCCGGTGCAGATGTGTCATACGAAGCCCTAGAAAATAACGGCTTGACTACATGAGCTTTGAAAAGTTAATGTTAACGTAACATAAGCATGCTGTTTCAAATATGAAGTAAAACTTTAAGTACCAAGTAAATTTTTCTTTAAAAACATCAGAACAAGCTATTTAAGTAATTTGATACATTATGTTTAGACTTAACTTTTGTGGATAAGTAAATTAGAGTAAGTTACCATAGCAATATAGTTAGAGATAATTCAAATAACAGGCAGATGCCACTTAAAAATGCTCCAAAAAATTACAAAGTAGCCTGTCCTTAAATGAGTCAATGTGCAAAGAGGTTTAATAAACTCGAGAACAGGGAGACATGCAGAAGCTTCAATACAGTATGTAACACGGCTACTATAATTGTTTTGAAATGCTATACCAACCTACTTGTCTCCCTTGTTTCTTCAATCTCTTTCTGTTCCTCCTTGCTGTTCAGAACTGCTCCAATGCTGTCAGCACTTTCAGCTCCTAGCTGTAAGGAGAAAGATTTGGTTATTGGTTTAGTTTACTGGGTTCCAAACTTTTTAGGCCCAGTACCCCTTTCCAAATAATGTAGTATACCACGTAAGATAGGGTCATAATATACCTATGAAAAAAGGGAAAAATATGGTCTTTTCCAATTACTACGTTAAGTACTGTAAATAGAAAACTGCTTTTAAAAAAGAACAAAATAAAATTAGTTAACCACGGTGCAAATGCACCAACTAAAAATTATATGTAAAATTATTTCAAAATCTGAGCTCCAATAAGCATGCTGAAACAAGTCCAAATTAACAATCCAAAAACAGGTTATGCTTCTGAAAAACAAAACTAAGGTTCCAATTTACAACAAAATCAAAAAGCAATTCAAAAGACATGCCAACAAATGCAGAAGTGTAGCGAGAAAACAGATTTTTTTTAAAGTTACATATATAGGCTTTTTTTTTTTTATTATATATTTTTTTTAATTACTGAACTCAAATTTTATCGTGTACAGCTGAGCTGGGACAGAGTAAAATGCTGTGTGCGGTACCAAATCCAGCCAGACCAAGCACATTGTTTTGAAGTCAATATTTCCAAAAGCTAATGTGTTGAAAGTAGAATGGGGATATTTATCAAAGTCAAAAATGACTTTGAGCAAAATGCTGACAAGTTAAAGTGTTTAGGGCAGTAGTCTGTTCGTGTTAATATGCTGCAAGACAAAAAGCTTATTGATGGGCACTCGCTGTATGATATGAACACACTCAGTAGGTCGGGGAAGGGAGTCCAATTCCAGAAAAATCAATTCCAATCCCAGGATTTAGGGATGATTCTTTTTTTTTTTTTTTTTAATTCAGCGATTTTTGTAGTAATAATAATAATAATAATAATAATAATAATAATAATAAAATAATAATAATAATATGCTTTTACTTTTATTAATTACCGGAGATGTATGGTAATGCACTAACACGACAAAAGGAGCTGTTCAACAAATGAATTAATGAAAAAAACACATGCATTGCAAGTAAAGATCAGTCGTGTCGCTCCAGCACCAGCACAGAACGAGTGAGTGATTTGTCTGTCTAAAGAAGGGCAGCCCAGCTGCCTGCACAACTCAATAAAGAATGAAAAGAAGTAAAGTAATTCCAAAAATATCATTCTTCTGATGCTTCTCAATTTTGACAGGGCGCGAAATAAACGACGGCAATTGCCGCAACACCTCAAATTAAAAATAAATAAATACATAAATAAACTTACGGCAAAAGTTGCCTGCAAGCCCATCCATCATTGCCACCAGTGTCCGTCAGCACCAGCACATCTGATCTACAACCCATTCACAAACTTGCTCAGCGTCAGCTGGCCCATCCTGTCACAATTTAATTGAATTCTCTAATCTCGCTCTGCGAGAAAATGATTCATCCGGTCATCCTAATGTATTATTGTTTCCATTCTTTTTACTGTGCCTGTAAATCTCCCAGCACTAAGAGACGTATTGTATCATTGGTTAATGAAGGACAAACAGAGGAAGGGTTGCTGTTACTGAGCTCAAGATCACCGCGCTTCCAGGAATTTTTAATCACACGTGTTCACTGGCAGTGTCATTTTTCCATCTGAGCACAAATCCAACTTAAAACGTTTAAAAAGAAAGAAGGAAGAAGAGCTGTCTAAAGCAGAAGCAAAGTGTTCTAGGATGTATCTAATGTTCAGGTAAAAAATGAACAACAACAATTTGTCCTCGACAATAATAATAATCAATGTGGGGCAAGCTATAAAAATGGCCAACAAGATGCTTGGGTATATAGTGAAAAGTGTTGAATTTAAATCAAGGGAAGTAATGTTAAAACTGTACAACGCATTATTAAGACCTCACATAGAATACTGTGTTCCGTTCTGGTCACCAAGCTACAAAAAGGATATTGCTGCTCTAGAAAGAGTGCAAAGAAGAGCAACCAGAATTATTCTGGGTTTAAAAAAGGCATGTCATATGCAGACAGGCTAAAATAATTTAATCTGTTTAGTCTTGAACTAAGAGGACTATGCAGCAATCTGATTCAAGCATTCAAATTCTAAAAGGTATTGACAGTGTCGACCCAAGGGACTTTTTTGATGTGAAAAAAGAAACAAGGACCAGGGGTTACAAATGATGATTTAGATAATGCGGCATTCAGAACAGAAAATAGGAGGCACTTCGTTACACAGAGAATTGTGGGAGTCTGGAACTAACTCCCCAGTAATGTTGTTAAAGCATGCCACCCTGGGATCCTTCAAGAAGCTGTTTGATGTGATTCTGGAATCAATAAGCTACTAACAACCAAAACGAGCAAGATGGGCCTAATGGCCTCCTCTCGTTTATAAATTTCTAACGTTCTTATGTTCTACAGTTGTGCAACTCATTTGACCACTATCATTATTAAACTCAAAGCCATGGGTAAATCTTCAGCCAGCTTGCCTGAAAGTCTCTCTTTAACTTTCCCTTCACTGACATTGCATATTTGTGCTGCTGTATCGCTAAGGCTATATCTAAGCCACAAGTCTAATCTATGTATTAGTCAGTGGTGTGTGACCAAATTTAGTAAAAAAATACACTGAATATTTATTTTTTGACAAATTACCCTTTGTATTTTTTCATTATGAAAGTTTGTTCTTAAATTGGATTTTTTTTTTTTATGCCATTTTATTTTTACAATGGAAAAGTGACCTGTTTTATTTTAGTAACAATTAGTGTGTAAATCACTCAGAAAACACAGATTCCCTTTCAATTCGAAGACGACCACCACCACCACAACATACTTATGTGATATGCCTGCCTATTGGTAGGCATTCAGTGAGCTCTTTATATCAGAGCTGATGATAGGCCCCTTCCTTGACTGATGCCCTCAGTCCCCCCCACCGAGGGATTAAACAGTCTCTTTTGCCTCTCACCTATGGTAAGGTAAGAATTCTGCGCTTAACTAAGTGTGTTTTGAAAGCGCTTTTCCGAGACGACTGCAGTTCCCCTGCATTTGTGCTGAAAGCTGGCTTTCCGCTTTTGTGGAATCAGCGGCTCAAATTCAAAGTATCTTTTTCTCCTTTCCTCAATTAATACAATAAAACCCAAAAAACAGAAGCCCTAGCTATACTGAAGGACAGCCTATATATTTGGTAAAAATAAAACGAACTAATAAATATTGAAATAATAATACATAAATCAATACAAATGCATTTATTTCTTTATCTGTCTTGATATTTATTTATTTTTCACCATCAGATATAAACACTGCCATTTAATACTATATCAAATGAAAATAAATACTCAATAGTTCTTGTTCAATTGTATATTAGTGACAGAGATGAAAGTGAGGAGAAAGATTCAGATTACACCTGAAATTAGAATGTATACCAAATAAATGAACTTTAACTGCTGGGTTTCACAAAACCAGAGATGCCAATACTTAATTTTGAACAAAACACTACACCTTCCAATCAATTTTTTTTTTTTTTTTTGACCGTCAGGACTGTAAAATAGAGTCTGTGAAACTTGATTAAAGTATCTAGTCAAATAAGATGAGGTAAAATATATATTGTTTCAAGTGAAATCTATTTTTTCTTACCTGTGCACTGTGGTGAAAATTAATGATTGAATATAACTTATCATTTTACTAACACAGATGGTTAGAATGTATTTTTGTTTTGATCCCCCCCCCCCCCTTCCTCTTTTTTCAATTCCTCTCCTCTACAGACTAGTCTGCAGACAAGGTTTAAGGTTTAATAACTTTGTATAAACAACAAATGGCAAATGGTCTATCGGAAATTTAAAAGTGATTATTGATTAGATTAAGAAACAGACACAGGAACAGATATGCATCGGGTCCTGGAAGATACAAGTTATTTGAAGTTAAGCATCTCCAAAAAGATGACAGTGGTCTGGAGAGATCGGAGTCATTTATGGTTCTGTTCTAAGCAGGGGAAACAATGGAATTGCAGGGCAAGCATGCTCTGTGATTAAATTAATTATTTCTCTTAAGAGAAATTAAGAATTATATGAGAACACATGATATTGATGCAAGATATATTTAATCAATAACGTTTGAGGAATCTATTACAAACAAAACTAACTTGGCATTTTGAGGGAAAACTATAATAATTTAACTGTTTATATGGAGAAAATACTGAAAACAGTGACTTGAAATATTGTAAAACAATTTTTTACATGAAACTAAATAGATACATGTATAGTAACGTGGACTGTTAGTAAAATGTTTTCCTAAAATGTTATAGTTAAGTTAAAAGGGTGAAACAGTGTATTGAGATGACAGATTTGGTTGTGTATATCCAGTCTAGTATCAAAATATTCGTGTTGGACTGGGCAACACAGATTTACAGGTCTAATGAACTTAAAAAACCTTTGAAGTTAAAATACACCTCTTTCTGACATCAGCCACCAAAGAACTTCTTTTGAGAAAGACAGCGATTGGCTGAGAGTGCAAACACACACCTTTGGCGAAAGCTTAAGAAAAGGTTTTGTGCATCATTAGGATGTCTAAAAAATTTCATCTACTTGTGACCGTTTGTTTTGAGGACCAAACTACCCTTTCTCCTGTGGATACTCTGCTCAAATTTTTGAAAACTGTTGGAAGAAAACTTGGGAACTATTAAAGGAAACTTTGAAAGCTCTGAAAAAGGAAAAGGTAAAACAAATTGTGTTTAATTTAATATTGTCAGCCGAGGTAACTTTGTGGGTAGCGTAAGCTGGACAATTATTATATTTATTCACTATACCTTACAATAAGGAGCGCTGTTATTAAAAACTTCAAGTGAAAATCAACGGGGGTTAACACTCTAGACATAAAGAACGTATTTATGCATGACAGCACAAGGGCTGAAGTAAGTGTTGTTAATGTTTAATTTTCTGCAAATATGGCTTTCCAACGCCTTGTACCCTCTTGATCCATAATCAGGGGTTCACATAACTGGTACAGAGGTACACGAGGACCAATAAAAAAAACATACAGACTTAGTTATTGTTGTATAATGGTCTATTTTTTAACAGGAAAGGCAGACAGTGCTCACCATTTTTAAGCTGAGCTATACATAATTTATGGATTATTTCAGAAGAGTGGGGGGACTACAGGCTTTGTCAACAATGTCCACGATCGAACCACCACCCCCATCGCTCGCTCACTGCACAAGTGAAACAGTGTGCGATTTTATATATATATATATATATATATATATATTATATATATATATATATATATATATATATTTCGCTCGAGATTAAAAAGCGATCGTCCATCGTGGAGCGGAAAGGCAAGGCAGGTTACAAGATGTTATTTCGTTCCATTATTTTCGCCATGTTCTACAATGTGAACTGTGGAACTGCACCACAACTGTTTAATTCATAGTACTTGTTTGTGGACCAATGAAATAGCAACAACTTGCCAAGACAGCCGTCTGCAAGCACCAATGGGGTACATAATGTAAAAATAACCGCTTTAATGACATTGTGCCTTATATTTTTTACTTTTTTCTTTGTTTTATGCAAAAAAATAAAATACAAACCTCACCAACTGTCACAAATGTGCAAATAACTTAAAATAAATAAACAAATCAATCTATAAATCTGGAACATTTTTTTTCTCCCTGATCTGCATCGATCACATCACTAGCCCAGGGGACTGAGTAAAAGCGGAAAACCACCAATCAGCTGAGATTTTTTTAATCTCTGGAATGAAGATTTTTGTACATCAAGGTCATCATTCTTTCATATATTAAAACCAATTGGGGGCCAAGGTTGCCCCAATTTTTTCTACTAATTTGGTTTCTGTTTTTGATGCGTTTGATCCGCTTTTGGTGCCTGAAAAACATGAGCCAAGTTAGTAGAAACAATTAGGGCAACCATGGCCCCCATCGGTTTTACAGTTGTGCCTATTTGCTTTGTGCTGGGCAAGGCTGTCACAATGGTTTCTTGAAACTTGGCTTGCGTTTTTGACATCTCCGCTTTAAATGGCTGGGCACTTTTGATAATTTGACATTTTTTCACATTTCCAACATGTTTTTGCTTCAGATTGTAACACAGTTGTATGAAAAGATAGTGTGTCTGGATCAGAAAGCATAACGAGGAAGTTGAAAGGAATTGGTACATTCTGTCTAAATGAATCGATTGTGTACGGTTTTGCTGTGCTTTTGAATTGGCATTAAGTGGTCATGATGAAACAGTCACCTTTGAATTCAGGAGTGTTTAGGGGCCTAGTGAATTTTATATCCTGTATATAATCCAGGATTGCAAACTGCAAAAGTGTTTAACCATTCAGAACGAACTGCTCGACTGCATACTAGACGTGACTAGGGAGTACACTGTCCATCAGCTGAGCCACACCGAATGTGCAGCTAAACTTTTGTAGAAAGCTTAATCTCCAATAGAAATGAGGAATGTGCTGTCACTCAGTAGTTGTGGTGGGTTTAAAGCAGTGTTCTTCATTGCAAGGCTCGTGGGCCACAAGTGGCCCCTGGTGGACAGTGTGGCCCCTGACAATACACAAATGTGAAAAAAGTGGTGCGGCAGATCTCACACTGATGTCTTATCAGCGAAAGTGGTCCCCCTCTGAAAATTAGTGAAGAACACTGGTTTAAAGTATTCAGAACAAGTCAATGACCGATTCAAGTCAGGAAGATGGGACATTGCCCAGCTGCACTGGGCAACATATTTTTCTTTTGTAGACTGTTTTTCCAGTAGTTTCTATTGTTTATTGGTTATACACATTTTTCATTTTTTCTTTTTGTATGTGTGGGGGGGAGTTTAAATCAGAAGCCCTACTTATACTGTATGCATTAATTCATTTTCTTTCTCAGACACCCCACTTGGCGCAAAGTTCATCAGCCACCACTGACTATTACACAAGAATGAGAAAATGCCACTCTGCCCATCGAGGCCTGCCCTTTGTTATCACACCATTCTCCCCTACTTGGTGGGGGGTGGGGGTGTTTAAAAGCCTTTTTTTTTTTTTTTTTTTTTTAATGTTGCCATTGTTTTAGATCTTATTACATGGACAGGTACAGAGTAAAAATGTGATAGATAGCTTCCTATAGCACTGAGGTTAAAGAAGTATAAGCTTTATGGGTCACATACTTTAAACATGTAGTGAAATGTCTGTCGAAAACAACAAAGGGCTCATCACATTCACTGTTCAGTTGTATACAAATCACAATTGTGTCCGATAATATACAAGTTAGAAGCTTTAAATACCACAACAGTAGAGGGATACTAAAGGACTGGAACCAGCTGCAGGTCACAGATGGTTCTCAAGATAAAGCATTTGGACCCAAGGCGTACACCCCTTACAAAAAACAAAACAAAACAACAATTAGGCGGTTACTTGGGCAGAACCATCATGTATTATTCAGAGCACTGCGCCCTGTAACCTGTAGATCTGCAGTAGCTTTATTATACAGCAGAGGTTACAACTTACAATAAAGTAATAATAAATTAGGTTTGGAAGGGGAAAACTAACTGACATAAACCGCTTCCTGTTATTAAAACAGAGAGCTTATTTACTTTATTTCTTCTTCTAAAGGTTATTATTTATAAAATACTTTTAAGAAAGGCATTTAAAACCTACGTGCTCATTCAAATGCATTTACTTTACATCAGTGAATGTATTAGCTAAACACTGTGCTAACAACAACTTAAATAAGTGTATACTTTATGTAATACAGTAATACAGAATTACTTAAAAGCACAGTGCACACAAGACAAAAACAAAAAACTAAAGTAATTTACATTTCTAAATATGTTACACCAATGCATTTAACATCTGCAGTGTACAATAACAATAATAATAATAATAATAATAATAATAATAATAATAATAATAAACAAACATAGGAACAAAGAACAGAATTTTAAACAACAAACGCTAAAACAATGTTGTATGCTTCGTTAAACAAACAATATTCAAACTTCACTGTCTACCAGTTTGAGGAAGAGGGAACTACATGTGATTATATTCGGTAAACCCGTCACATTATAGGAGAGATATCAATCATCTTTGCTTA